>NC_056742.1:244933662-245119468 GCF_019279795.1 Protopterus annectens
CTTGGGGAGTGATGGAATGATATGTGGTATTGTTATATGCAGCAAACAAGATCTGAATTAACTCTAGCTGCATCGTGGGATAAAGACTTGCCTCGAGCTATTTGGAAATCTCAAGCCGACTCGGAGCCGAGATATCGTCTCCGAACCCATCAGTAAGAATGAAGGCGAGATGAGCAACTTGCATGGAACGTTATGGTAAGTACATAACTTTTTTCTCCCTTTTACTTGCACTTTCTCCCCTGTTTTATCATCATCTCTTTCCACTTTGAGTTATAGTTTTCTGCTTGTCCTTTGTATAGGAGCCGTAACTGTGTTGCTCTGAAATACCCCTTCAACTTGAGTAATCCCAATCTGTCCTGTTCTTTTGGAAGAGTAAGCTTATCCCATTCGACTCTTGCTGTCTTCCACTCCCAGATAAAGTCCTTCAGCTCTTTATTAATTGCTATCCATAATTTCTCCTCTGGATAAAAATATGCCTCATTAGTGTATTAAGAATAAAGGGACTGAAAGCATTTTAACTGCTTGTCTTGCTATCAATATCCATATAATAACTTCCATTTTCTCAGTTTTTGTGCTATGTTTTTAGTCTCTTTACACATAGCCTTAGCTGCCATACTAATATCATTTTTAATCCATATTCCTAAATACTTAATTTTATGCCCCCATAAATATGGTCATTACTGAACCTATTTTTATGTGGGTACATAATTTATCGCTATTGATTTTATTTTAGCTTCATTAATTTTGTATCCCAAAAAGGTTTGAACTGTCTTACTATGTTCCACAACACCGTATGTCCCTTTCTGGTTTTGTCCAGTATAAAATGTCATCTATAAACAGAATCAGCTTTTCTGACTGCGTTGCTAATTATATCCTTAAATTTCCGAGTCCCTTCATTTCTTTGGCAGTGGTTCTGGATATAATGCAAATAAAGAGGAGAGAAGACTCATCCCTGCCTGGTTCCTCTGCTCAAGCAGAGATTATCAGAGAGGACCCCACTTACTTCAATTTTTGCCACCAGTCCTTTTTATATCCTCCTTGTCGACCTTATAATTTTATAAGCAAATGCAGATGCTTCCACTGCTCTGCTTATAAAATTCCAGCTTACTCAGTCAAATGCTTGCTGTGCATCAAGACCTACCAGCAACAAGGTTTTCTTACATTTCACTTTCCTCTGGATCATCAGTGTTCTGTTTGTTGTCAAACGTTTGCCTCCCCTCCAGAAAGCCTCATTGCTCCATATCTATCAAATTCTGGCACCACTTTTGCCATTCGTTTAGCTGTTATAGACATAAACACTTTATAATCATGATTTAGTATTGAAGTGGGTCTGTATGAAGCTGGATTTGATGGATCTTGGCCCTCTTCAGGTATTACAGCTACTACTGCTTTCATTCGGGATGTGGCTACTTCTTCTCTTAGAATACTGTTAAGCAAACCCTTCCATACCTTTTATTTTTTATCTCCTAGCTTCAAGGCGTCCACAGGAATACCATCTGTTCCTGGGGACTTTCCTGTAGTTTGGTTATGCATCACCATTTTTATGTAGTCTCCTCCTATCCTGTTACTAATTGTGCCTCCTCTCCCTCTAGGCTTGACATATGTAATTCTTCTGTAAACATTTCCATTTGAAAAATTATTTTTTGATTTTATATTTCTACTCTTTATACAGACTTTCATAAACTTCCAAATATTTCAATGCTTCTACATGATCCCCACAATCTTCCTTTGTTATAGGCCGCTTCCAAGCTTGGTGGAAGGTCTCTTCTGCTGCCTGAGTCAAGCAGTTAAAAGTTTGAGCTCTAGAGTTACTAAAAAAGTTGCTTAACAGCAATCTTTCTAAACTCATGCATATTATCAAAGTGATCCCTTATTTTCTGTTTAGTGTTATGTAGTTGCTCCTCCTCTTGTTCTGAGATTCCCCCTATTTTGCAATACTTTAATATTTGTCAGTCCCTCTAAACAATTCTCACTACTTAACCATATCTCCCTTTCTTTTATTTCCACCCTATTTTTAAACTCCCCTTTATTTTTATCCCACTCCCTAGCTGTGTTTTCAGATGTTTCCGTCTTTAGCTCCTAAATAATTTCTACTACCCATTCTTTAAATTCCTCTCTTTTCAACAGATAAGTGGGAAAGCATCAGTGTCTCATTTTTATTTCATTACCCTGTGTTTTTATTTTAGTTGATATTACGATGTCCATCTGAAATAGTTAATAGTGTATCGAAGATCCCTCACTTAAATGCACATATTCCTGTGAAATGTAAATTTTATGTAGCCTAGCCCAGTTTTTGTATCTTTAGGAATAATATGCAAATTCATCCTAATTCCTGGCACTGAAGTTGCATCATCCATGCCAAAAATTTTCATTATTTTCTTTAAAAATATACCCACCTGTGTTATATTTCCCTTTCTGGGTCCCCCAGACACATCTTCACCATTGTAAATCAAATTTCACTTCCCACCTATAAGTAGTAATACTCCTTGCTGAAAGGTGATTATTTCTCCCAGAATTTTTATCATCTCCAGCATAGCAGTTTTTGGTGGAATATAAATTCATGCCAGTGTAATCCTCCTCCCCTTGCAAGTAGCCCCTTAGTACTACCAATCTACCATTGTCTTTTTTCCTCTTCTGTTACTATTGGAGCTCCTCTTGCAATTAATATAAGTACTGCTCTCTTCCTTTGCCACAGTTATTCTGCTGAATAACCATCCTGAAAACCTTTCTTTATCGAATTCAGTTCTTTCCAAGTGTCACTCCTGTAGCATAGCTGTTTGCACTCTACATTTTTTAATATAGTTCACTATTCTTTTTTTTTTTGTATTCGTTATAGATGTTAGAGTCATATTCTTGAGGGAATATTATTCCCACTTTGTGTATAGCAGCCTTTTTAAGTGTATATTTCTAGCTGTTGTGTTGCATGCATGCATCGGTTGGCAGTTTAATCTTTTATAAAATTGTTGCTTTTCATCTCCATTTGAGACTATCATATCTTGCAGAACTTTTTGTTTTACTAAAAACCCTCATATAAACATAAACACACACTAAATACCCCCCAAAACCTAGTAACTTAACACACAAAACTGCACATATTCAAATACTGAAGTTTTACCCCCTTAAAAATGCCAAACTGACAGCCACACACACACACACACACACACACACACACACACACACACACACACACACACACACAGACTTGGGCTAAACAGAAAGAAATATTCATGCTTGGACACATGGTAAAGCCTGTGATTCTATTAGTGATGTCTGGTTTTGCCTTATATTTATAGCTTTCCCAGCTGGGAGAAGACTTAAATGCTTTCAGAAAGCATTTTCTCCAAGCCATTTCAATTTATCAGATTGTCTGTTGGTGACCTTGGAACCAGATACAGGACTGTTTATTAGAAAAAGACCTTATAGTAATATTTTTTTTTTCATTTACTTGCTTTCTGTTAAAACTTACTATATAAATCTCTAATGGCTTTAGCCCAGTCTTTCACCTATGCATGTATGAGAAAAAGTGCACTAATTTTTTTTGTCATGCTCTTTTAACCAGACCCCTTTTTATTTAAATTAGTATCCTCATTTCACTTAAAAATAACTGAAAACACTTTATTTTATAAATTGCAAAGATCATGCACCATGTACGTAATACTGTTAAAAAATTTACTTGCTGTTAACTCACCCCTCCTGAGTATTTTTCCAAACATTTAATGACATGAAGTAGGGCATACACTTTAGGTTTCCCTACAAGTTTAGGAAAGTCCAAGAAAGTCCAATATTTCCAGATTTTCTTCTATTTGTTCATCTCCATCTCCCAACCCCTGGCGCTGCTTCATCTCCAGTGCGCTTTTGATTCTTCTAATCAATTCCTGTGCCCCCCCCCCCTCAAGCATTTTCCATTGAAACAATGTGAAAGGCATCACTGTCAGTCTCCTCCTGGGAAAAATATTTTGAAGATAGCTGGGTACAGCAGTTTGAATCTCACTCCTGCTTCTTGACATTCATTATATAATGGAATAAATTTATTTCTTTTCTGCCTGGTATATAATAAGTTGTCTTTCTCCACAAGCCCTTTGCTGTTTCTCCACTTCTAGTACTTTGTCTTTCTGCCACAGTTTTGTCAAAATCAACTCTTTGTGCTGGTAAGATTACATTTTTACTGTTAAAGGTCTAGATTGTTTCCTCATACCTAGGTTTGGAGCGTACACGCAATGTGCCCTTTCAGTTAACAATTTCTGTTGTGGAATACCAGTCCAGTTGCTTATTTGTGCTCTCATGAAATCAGTACAGTCTGATCCTTCCAGCTTCTCAGGCCCAGCAGAAAATCTCAGGTTTTCTCTATGTATTCTGCTTTAATTCTCTTATTTTTTGAAACATCTTTTCTTGTGTAATCTGATATTCAGTCAGCCTTTTCTTCATTTCGACCTCTGAGTTTTGCAGTTTTATCATCTCCTCTGAGTATCTGTTCAAAGCTTCTTAAATTTTTCCAGCCTTTTTATTGTTTCAGTTTATGTTCATAGGTTCATACTAGGCTATCTGCCCGAGGGCATTTACAAGCCTAGCCCATAGTTTTGTGCTGGTAAGATTACATTTTTACTGTTAAAGGTCTAGATTTAACTGTTTCATTTATTATAGTCAGGTTAGTATGCAGTTGTGTTGTACTTTCCTCAAGGTTGCTGGAAGTCATTTCTGGATCTTGCACTTCTTGTTTAACAACTACACTGCTTTTCCCATTCAGTGTTTTTTCATCACCTTTTGTAGCTGATTTTCCTTCAGGTCCTCTATTTCTTTTTTCCTGACATCCAGGCAGCACACTTACTACTTAGAAATCTAAATCCACTGACTTTCCCTGCTGGCTTGTTGTTTTATAGTTTCATAGTTTAGTACTAGGCTATCTGCCCTGGGGCATTTGTAAGCCTAGCCATAGTGATGTGGCTTTCGCCACCCCATGAAATGGTACAAAAATGCACAGAATAGATTTAGAATACTGTGCCTCTGTCTAGTAGTGACACAATGAAGGTCCCCTTATATAATAGAGTTAGTTTACTGTGCCCCTGTCTAGTAGTGACACAGATGTGACCCCTGGGGTAAACTTACAATCTCCCATCCACTCATCAAGATTTCTCTTGAAGAGAGTCAGTGAGGGGCTCTGCCTAACATGAACTGGGATCTTGTTCCAGAACATGGGAAGCCTCTGGATTATGAATCTATCCCTCCAGCATGTCCTATTCATACTTGTGCCGAGGTTTAAGCCTTTAGCTCTCGTGGTCCTGATGGATTTGGATTTTTTGAGGTGGAGCATGTCCATCAGATCCTGATTGGACATGTCCTTGTACGTCAGGCAGAGATCACCTCTGAGCAGGCGGTATGCTACTGAATAGAGCTGGAGTTTCTTTAGTCTGGCAGAATAAGACATATGTTGGAGACCCTTGATCCTCTTGGTGAGGTACTTTTGTGGTCTCTCCAGCTGTTGCAAATGCCGGGTGAGGTACATACCAAATGGCACTTTGTACTCAATCATGGGTCTGATGAGGGAGGAGTATAGGGGTACAATGACATCCTTGGATCTGGATGTCAATCCCTTCATGATAAGGTGTGCAAACCAGAGTTAAGCTGTTATTCAGTGTGCAGCCATCGTTGAAGTCGTCTTTTTGTTTCTTGAGCTTCACCCGTTTCATCATTATCCCTTTCCATTTTGAATTATAGTTTTTTGCTTGTGCTATGTATAGGAGCCTTAAATGTGTAACTCTGAAATACCACTTCAAATCGAGTGATCCCAGTCCACCCTGTTCTCCTGGAAGAATCAGCTGGTCCCACTTGACTCTTGCCCTCCCAGATTACGTCCTTCAGTTCTTTATTAATTACTGTGTACAACTTCTCCTCTGGTTGATAAAAGTATGCCTGACCTGTGTATAAGACCAATGGGACTAAACATTTTAACTGCTTGTATCTTATGATCCATATCCATATAACAAAGCTTCCATTATCTCAGTTTTTGCGTTATCTTTTTAGTCTCCTCCCACATATCCTTAGCTACCACAGCAGAATCATTTTAATCCATACTCCTAAGTACTTCATTGTATCATGTCCCAGAAATATGAATATTGCTGAACCAATTCATGTGTGGGAACATAATTTACCACCATTGCCTCTGTTTTAGCTTTATTAATTTTATATCCTTGAAAGACTTGAAACTGTCTCAAAATGTTGCACAGCACTGTAATGTCTCTCTCTGATTTTGTCAGGTGTAAAATAATATCATCTGCAAATAGAGCGAACTTTTCTTAACTACCATACCAATTATATCCTTGACTTTGGGTCCCTTATTTTCTTTGCCAGTTACAAATCTAATGCAAATAAGGGGGAAAGAGAGCACCTTGCCTGGTTTTTCTGTGAAATTATCAGAAAGGACCCCACCCACTTTTATTTTCACCTCCGATCCCTCATATATCCTCTTAATTGACCTATACTTTTTTTCTGAAATGAAAATACTCATAAATTCCCAGATTAGTCTTGTCATATGCTTTCTCTGCATCAAGACCCACAACAACAATGGTATTTTTTTTTTTACATTCTGCTTCCCTCTGGACCATCAGTGTTCTAACGTTGCCAGATGTTTGCCTCTCCTCCACAAAACCACATTGATCAATTTTGGCATTACTTTTGCCATTCTTATAGTGATTATAGACATGAGCACTTTATAATCATGATTTAGTATTGAAATGGGGTTGTAGCCTCAGCAAGATAAGTTAATTGAAAGAGCACACTTGAGTGCGTTTCAAACCTGGCCATTAGAAAGCAACCTAGACCTGTGCAAAAGATGCAATAGGTTCATAGGTGTTTACTAGGCTAACGACCACAAGGGCCTTTTCAAACCTAGCCATGCATCCCACATCTCTGACAAGTTCTGATACCTTTGATAAGTGTAAGAATGGGCCTGGGAATTGAACCATTTACAGGTTGCCTTTGACCATTTGAAACCGCTACCAACCCAGGGATAAATTTCCGGTTTCACATCAAGTTGTTCATCTTGCACTTGAATTGGGTTAGGGAGGAACTCTGTTCCACATGAATGGGGGAGCCTGTTTCATAGACGAGGTAGTCTCTGGGATACATACCTATATCTCCAGCAGGTCCTGTTTATATTGTAAGCAAGGTTTAAGTCTTTAGAACGGGTAATTCTGCTGCTGTTTGTTTTCTGGCTATACAGGAGGTCCATCAGATTCGGGTCTGGCAATGCCCTGTGTGCCAGGCATATAGCTCCCCTCAAAAGCCTGTAGGAGACAGAATACAGGGATAGGGCCTTGAGGCAGTCTGCATAGGAAATATTACTTGTGCCCAGTATTCTTTTAGTTAGGAACCTCTGTGGATGTTCCAGTTGTATCTACCAAAAGGGTCATTGTACTCAGTGATAGGTCTCATGAATGCTGAATACAGTGGAGCAATGACTTCTTTGGATTTAGATGACATACATTTGTTTATAAGTTGTG
This sequence comes from Protopterus annectens, assembly GCF_019279795.1. Lineage (NCBI taxonomy): Eukaryota > Metazoa > Chordata > Ceratodontiformes > Protopteridae > Protopterus > Protopterus annectens. The sequence goes on from NC_056742.1 coordinate 244,941,159, forward strand.
CAACATAGAAAGATTTCCTCAGCACTGTAGACACATGATGATCAAAGACTAGATTACTATCTGTGTGTCTGTACGTCCCTGACAACTAGGTTAACTCTGAGGCGTGTGTTGGCAACATGATAGTTACCAGGGATAGATGACTTCCCAAAGGATACTGTTATACATTTCTTGGCATTTAGTTTTAGTCCATGGCTCTGACACCAGTTGTTTGACTGTGTCAGTCCATCGTGGAGAAGATGCGTGTCAGTGTGAGAGTCAGTAACAGCTCCTAATTTGCAATCATCTGCAAATTTAGTCAGCCAGAGACCACACTGACATTGACTTCTGAGAAGTAAATGCCAAAAAGGAGTGGTCAAAGGACTGATCCCTGAGGGACTCCACTTGTGACTGGCCTCTTTTTGTAGAGGTGGACTCCCATTTCTAACTTAATGGGTTCTGTCTGTGAGCCAGTTGGCTATCCACTGGGTGATACACAGGTTTGTACCTAACCTATTGAGCTTTTCAGTAATGCTCGAGTGGGGTATTGTGTGAAATGCCTTGGTCAGGTCAAGGTAGACAGTGTGAATGATTTTGCCCTCATGCATTGCTTTGGTGACCCTCTCAAAGAAGTATACCAATTTGATTAGGCATGATCTGCCCTTGACGAAACCAAATTGGGTTGGGTCTAGTGTCTGAAGGTTTACTGTAGCTCTGTTGATCATCTCCACGATAATTTTTTTCATGGGTTTACATGTAAGACTAGCGAGACTTGCGGGTCTTCAGTTTCCAGGGTCTATAGATGGCCCACCTTTGTGCAGAGGGATGACTGTTGCCTTTCTGCATTCATGATGCACAAAGCCTGTTTGGAGGCTACAGTTAAGTAGTAATTCTGTAGGCCCTGATAGGTCATGTTTCATGCTATTTAGACTACATCCTGGGATATTGTCTGGGCTCATTGATGCAGTGTTCTTGGTCTTAGAGAGAGCATTAAGGACGTGTTCCCTAGTTATAGTAGGGGGAGTTGTATTTGATATTTCCTGAGGGAAGTTTGAGGGGGAGAGAGGAGAAAAGTTGGAGCTGATTTTATCAATCAGGAGGTTTGCTATATCTTCTGGCTCCGTATAGGTGCCTGCATTTACAGTGAGCTCAGTGCACAATTGTGTATTGCCTTTGAGGTTGCGGACATAGCTAAAGAATGCTTTGTAGTCTTCCTTGGTGTGGGAGGCCAAACTTAACTCAAATTTGGCTTTGGTAGACTTTGTCTTCTGAGGAGTTTTAGTTTGAGAGTGCTTTTATCCTGGTTGTGTGTGCTGCATCTCCTAATTTTTGCTATGATTTTCTTCCTCCTGTTATACAGCCAATTGATTTTGTGATTCCACCAGGCTTGCTTGTTTTTTGAGTTAGTTCTGTACTACTACCTGGTGGGTAACAGCTGCCTCTGTTACTGATTTTAACATGCCTGTACAGGGTTTATGTGAACAGTTTTGCATAGGCTGAAGTGATCTCAGGGTTTACGGGGGCTTGAAAATTTGCCAAGTTCTCACTTAATAGCAGGAGGTTAGCCTTAGAATAGTTCCTGAACATTCCAGGTTTAGCTGGGGATCCAGGTTTTAATTTTTTTTTCAAAGGAGACCATTTTGTGGTCTGACCTTACCAGGGAAGGCATTACAGTAGGGGGTGTGCAGCAGTCTCCCGTATTAGAGAGGACCAGATCCATTAAGGTTGCACCCTGGTTGGTGTGTTGACTACCTGGTCTAGGGAGTTTGTGTTTACAGAATCCAGGAATCTGTGCCTGTGCATTTGGTGTCTTATAGGATTTCCGATTAATAGTGGGATAATTAGTCAGCCATGAGTATGGTATTGGGTTGGATGGTTAGTATTTCCAATAAGTTTAAATGCATGGTTTGGGTTTCCTGGGTCATAGAGGGGGGACCTATAACTTGCAAGGAAGTGGTATTAGATTTTACCTATGGTGATTGGAACATGGAGCAGCTCAAGGGCATTGTCCTGTTTGACTAGCCTTGAAGTTGTATTTATTTTTGATGTAAATAGGCACACCTCCACCTTTGTCCATGCATGTGAAGTAGCTGGCCTAAATATGTGGAAGGCATTATATCCTTGCACTGTTGGTGTGCTTTCTGCGGCTTTAAATCATGTCTGAGTGACCGCACAGATATCCGCATTCTCTAGGGTAAAGAGAGCTTCTAGGGACTGGTGTTTTTTTTGTTTAGACTCCTAGCATTGAGCAGTAATACCTTTCGATTTTCTTGGTTTTGATTTGCTATGTCAGAAATGCTTCATTTGCCATTACCTAAAACAGGCACTATGGTGGAAGACAGGGTTTTAGCTAATATTTGAAAGCCTAGAGGGGAGAGGTGCAGACCATCTCTGGCAAAGCAGCATGGTCTGTTGACATCTCCTTCCACGCTGACAAATATTGCACCCCCTTAGAGTGACACCAGAAACTAAGCCAGTTAAAATTAAAGTCTGTCATCTTTTGTCGTATTGTGGCATCATCTTTGGAGAAGGTAAAATGCTGCTCAGTGCTAGACTCATACCAGCCTGAGACGCATATTCTGAGTGCTTCATTATGTCTCTCTTCATACAGTCTAGGGAGGTCTGCTTCTCATTTTTCTGGCAATAAAAGTTCATAGAGAAAATCTGCTAGTGAAACATAGGTTCATATGTAAGCAATAGGCTTACTGCCCATGTGAGCCATTTTAAGCATAGCCAGTTTCCCTTTTTGTGCTCAAAATAACATTTCCCGTTTGCTTATAGGTTGGCCAGGATCAATAGTTATATATTACCCCTAATAATAATAACAGGGCTCATACCATAGATAATTACATGAAATAAAATTAGGAGCTGCCTCTGGCCATTAGTAGTACAGGAGCAGTCATGGAATAAATTTTCAGTTTCCAAGTCGTAGATCTGAGTTGCACTTGAGAATGGACAGGGATGAACTTTGTTTTATGTGGATCAGGAGTGTGTTCCACAACATTGGTATACTCTGCAAAAATATACCTGCCCCTCCAAAGCATCATTATTGCAGAAGAGGTTTAGATTCCTAGACAGAATATCTCTCATACCATTTGACTTAAACTTGATGCCGCAAATCCATTGGTAATGGGCTGGAAAACGCTTTGTATACCAGACTCAGGTCACTTCTTGGCACTCTGTAGATTAGAGTATAGTGATAGGGCTTTGAGTTGATCCAGATAGGACATGTTTAGGCCTTGTATCTTTTTATTAAGTTATCTCTGTGGGTGTTTCAGTTCTTGAATGTCTGGGCAGATGCATGCCAAAGGGGACATAGTATTTAGTGATAGGCCTAATGAGGGCTGAGTAAAGGGGACAATGGCATCCCTAGATCTTGACACAATCCCTTTGTTAATAAGCTGTGCAGTATAGAATGACCTTCTTACAACAATAGACTGAGGGATTCCAGTTCCCGTAGATAGGCATTGTGGCTTTCTTTTTTTTATAGATGGAGATTTATAACTAGCTGATATATGGTATGGGCCAATTCTGTTGGTTATTTGGATGCTTTATTGCATCATACTGCTTTACTAGCCTTGATACTAGTGTCTTCTGGATGTAGATAGATGCACCTTCACCTTTTTTTCTCCGTCCTGCACAGCAGCTTGTCTAAACTTGTGGAAGGTATTGTAGCCCTGCACAGCAGGAGTGCTGTCTACTATTTTAAACCAAGTCTCAGTCTCTGCACAGACTTCCAGCTTGCAGGGAATGGAGTTTTTATTATTCAGGCTCCTAACATTGATCTGTAACATCTTCATATTTTCCTTTGCTTATTTCATAATTTCGGTAGGTTTATTAGGTTGGCATTGTCTAAAAAGGCACTATGGGAGTGGACAATGTCTTTGTGATAGTAAAGTCCCTACAGGGGACAGATGCAGGCCATCCCTGGCAGAACAGCATGGTCTGTTGTTCCCATCTTCCCAGGCTGGAAAATATCGGACCTCTTTGAATTAAACCAAAAACTAAGCCAGTTAGCAACGTCAGTTATTGTTTTCTAATATTGTTGTATCATCCTTGAAGGTAAAATGCTGCTCATTGCTAGGCTCACACCTGCTTTGGGGAGACTGTCCGAGAGCTGCATTTCTCTCTCCATATAATCCAGGGAGGTACACCTCAATTGATTGACACTAGCATGAACTATGACAGTCTCCTACTGGTACTTATTGTTCAAGGACTTGAGTGTATGTGTAATTTGATGGATCCTGGCACCAGACAAGCAACTAACAGCCACTTTCCTTGTTTAGCCTGACAAGAGGCATATCTGTATGTCTTAGAATTGTTTCACAGAAAGGTGTGTGAGAAAGAGAGAGCACAGGAGTTGACTAGAAGAATCAGAAGTACCTTAGACTTGAACCAGGTCTGGTGTTGGGAGGTGAAGATTATCAGGAGAAATACCAGCAGCACTGAAGTTAGTGATTAAATAGGAGATTGAAGTATCAGTCAGATTTGTGACATATGGCTTTGCAAGAAATAGTGGCTAAGAAAGATTTAAATTTTATTGACTGTATTAAACTTGTAGGTGGACTGTTTAGCATGCACCCCACATTGTTCATAGGTTCATACTAGGCTATCTGCCCGAGGGCATTTATAAGCCTAGCCCATAGTTTTGTGGCTTACGCCACCCCTTTTGTATGGGGAACTATACCCATTATTTTGCTGTGCCTCTGTCTAGCAGTGACACTGAGGTAATCCCTGGAGTATATCTGCGATCTCCCATCCATTGGTCAAGCTTTCTCTTGAACAAGGCCAGCGAGGTGCTCTGCCTCACATATACCGGGATTTTGTTCCACAGCATAGGGAGTCTTTGGGTGATGAATCTATCCCTCCAGCACGTCCTATTAATAGCCGTGTCGAGGTTTAAGTCCCCCGCCCTTGTGGCTCTGATGGATCTAGATTTTTTGAGGTGAAGCATATTCATCAAGTCTGGGTTAGACATGGCCTTGTATGTCAGGCAAAGGTCACCTCTGAGCAAGCGGTGACCGACTGGATAGAGCTGGAGTTCTTGCAGTCGGGCAGCATAGGACAGATTTTTGAGACCCTTTATCCTTTTGGTGAGGAACTTTTTTGGCCTCTCCAGCTGCTGCAAGTGTCGGGTCAGATACATTCCGAATGGGGCATTGTACTCAATCATTGGTCTGATGAGTGATGAGTATAGGGAGACTATGACCTCCCTTGATCTAGATGTGAATCCTTCATGATAAGGTGGGCAATGTAGAAGGTCTTCCTAACTACTTTAGCTACATGGGTGTCGAATGACAGGCTACTGTCAACCTGGGTCCCCAGGTCCCTGATAACTTCTTCTGTGCTCAGAGGATTACCACCTATATGGTAGCTAGGGGTAACCTTGTTTTCGAAGGGTATGACTATGCATTTTTGGCATTTAACTTTAGGCCATGGCTCTGGCACCAGTCATCCGCTTCTGTGAGACCCTTCTGAAGGATATCTGTCAGATGTGTTTTCTACACGGCCCAGTTTGCAGTCATCTGCAAACTTTGTCAGCCATAACCCTCCTGTGTTTGCTTGTACTTGGAAAAGTAGATACAAACAAGAGTGGGCCCAGGACTGAGCCCTATGGGACACCACTTGTGACAGGCTTTGGAGTCTGACATGGCCAGCAACTCTGACCCTGTGGGTTCTGTCACTCCAGCCAGTTTGCAACCCATCTTGTGATGTATGGGTTAACATTTAAGCTGATGAGTTTTCAATGATACCAGAGTGGGGTATTGTGTCGAAGGCCTTCGCCAGATCGAGGTAGGCTGTATGGACTGCCTTTCCCTCATCAATGGCTTTGGTGACTGTTTCGAAAAAGTCAACCAAGTTTAAAGGGCATGATCTGCCTTTGACAAAGCCAAACTGGGTTGGATCCCAAGTCTGCAAATTCCCTATGTCTATTTATGAGGTCCATTATGATCCTCTCCATAGCTTTGCAGATAAGGCTTGTCAAGCTAATGGGACGGTAATTTCCAGGGTCTGTGGAGGCACCGCCTTTGTGAAGTGGGACCACAGTCGCAGTGCGCCACTCCTGGAGTGCAGTATCCAGAGGTGAGACTATGATTAAACAGCTGTCCTAGCTGTGGGTTTAATTCCTCGTTGAGTTCATGGAGCACACAGCCTGGGACACCATCAGGTCCCATGGATGCTGTGTTTTGCTTTGGAGAGAGCAGTTCTCACTTGAGATGTTTGGGGGGCTGCAACCATTTGGTATAGATATCTCTCCTTTTGGGGGGGGGGGAGAAGTTTGCACTGAACCTGTCAGCCAGTATGTTGGCAATGTCTGTAGGATCAGTAATCTTCACATCATTTTGAACTAGTTCTGAGCATATCTGGGAGTTTCCTCCCAGGTTTCTAACATAGCTAAAGAAGGCCTTATGATTGTCTTTTGAGTCTTTAGCTATTTTTCTCTCAAAATTTGCTTTGGATGATTTTATGAGAGCTCTTAGCTTTTTACTTATACTGATCAAAGGTGTCTTACCTTTTAAGGATTTTGCTCTATCTTGTAGTAGCTTCCTCCTTTTGTTGTAGAGTTTGTTTTATGGCTGGGGTCCACCAGACTGGGCGCTTGCCCTTGGTACAAAGAGTCTTTGTTTGCTTGGGATTGCCTTATCCATGCAGTCCTGCAGGTGCTGGTAGAAGGCATTTGTAAGTGATTCAGCTGCTTGAGTACTGTTTTCTGCCGGCTCGGGGGCCTTAAAGGAGACCACACTAGTCTTTAGAAGTGTGAAGTCGGCATTCGAGAAGTTTTTTACTGTGGTCTTTTTTATTTCAGGTGGGGTGGGATGAGGACCTCCAGAAGATTAGTTTGTGATCTGATCTCACCAGTGAGGGGTATACTCCCGGTGTTGAACATTGTGCTCCCATGTTCTGTGATGATGAGATCAAGTATGTTTTCTCCTCTTGTGGGGATGGTGACTAGTTGTTCCATGGCATTTGAGTTTATGAATTCCAGGAACTTTTGGGCTAGGGTGTTTGGGCTTGAGTAGTGTTCCCAGTCTATATTAGGGTAATTGAAGTCACCTAGTATGATGGTGTTTGGAGATACATTTATCCCCTCTAGTGTTTTCAGGAAAGCCATGTGAGGTTCTCCTGAGTTTGTGAGGGTGGCCTGTAACATGCTACAATTTGCAGAGCAGTCTTGCCTATGGTTAATTGCACCTGGATGGTCTCGATGCATCGTGCGTTGCCACCAGTCTTGAGGTGTGGGTGTCCTTGATGAATATGGATACCCCCCTCCTTTCTTGGTATTGTCCGGATTTTGGGGCCGAACGCATGGTATGAGGTAAAACCTGTTAGTGCTGGGGTGCTCTCAGGAGCCTTGAACCAGGTTTCTGTCACAGCACAGACATCGATGTTCTCCATACTGAGAAGGGCCTCGAGTGCATGCATTTTGAGATTTAGACTTCTGGCATTGAGCAGCATTACCCTTAGTTTTTTCCTTTTTGTGTTCTAGGGTGGTAGGTTTAGAATTTGAGCCTTGCCTAAAAGGCACTATGGGGGTGGCAAGAGCCTTTGCCAATATCCGGAATCCCAGGTGACAGGTGCAAGCCGTCCCTTGAGGAAGCAGCGTGGCTTGTCCAGCATGTCATCCCAGGCAGACAGACATTGGATCCCCTTTGAATGACACCAGAGTTTAAGCCAATTGTTAAAGCTGATCATCTTATCTCTGTATTGTGGCATCATTCTTGGTGAAGGTAGGATACTGCTCAAGGTCAGGGTCATACCTGCCTGGGCTACATAATCAGAGAGCTCCTCAATGTCTCTTTCATGTAGTCAGGAGGTCGTCTCAGGTCGTTTACACCAGCGTGGACAATGACCGAGTCGTATTTGTACCTGCTGTTGAGAGACCTGAGTGCTTGCGTTATGTGGCGGATTCTAGCACCCGACAGGCAGCTTTAGAAGGACACTAAAGGAAAAAAAAATAGTAACTAAGTAAAACAAATTGTTCTTATTTGTATAAAAATTTTGTGATTATATAAATTGAACGTTACATGGTAAAGCAGTTGTGTGTAGGGTGCAGTTAGGGGTATTTTAAGTGTGTGTGGGGGGTCTTTTCATTGACTTGTGTATATGTAATAAGCAAGCACTTGTTTAATATCTTTTATTTGGGGTGGTGCAGTGATTAATGTTGTTACCTCACAGCAAGAGGTCCTCTTGTTGGATTCTTGGCTGGGGTGCTTTCTGTGCGGAGTCTGTATTTTCTCTGGGTGCTCCAATTTCCTCCCACATTCCAAAGACATGCATCTGGAGTGTTTCTCCCTGGGTCTCTACTGAAAATGGGCTTTATCCCAGTTGGACTTTCCCGGTAAACAGATGTTAATTAAATATAAAATAAAATATAGGCTTGACAGTTTAACAAGATAGTCTTGACAGAAGCAAGATTAAGTTCAGATAATGCTGTGCTCTTGGGCTGCTGGGGTGTGGATTGGGGGTATATGGCTGTACTTGTATGTAGAATTCAGATAATTCCCTTGTTTGTGCAAGGATGGATGTCTAGAGTAATGGCTTAAGCTGTAAGCAAATAGGCAAATAAGCTTAGAAAAATGATGAAAGCTTTGAAAAACACTAATTTTCTTGCATTTGCAAAGATAAGTTTGTTTTTGTTTTTTGTTTTTTTTATTAGTAAATGTTGTTAAAGGGAGATGTAAGTCTGCAGGCAAAGACAGTTAACTGGGGATCTTTGTACCTTGTGTTCTGGTGAAGTTTATAAACATGCATCTGCAGAGTTATATTTGTTTCTCATCACTGACTACTGTTAAATGGATCCAAGCTGTCTGCAGCTACCAACATTTGATCTTGAGAGTTCTGAACATTCTTTGCTGAAGAAAATGCAGATTTTAAAGGTACAATGGCAAACAGTTCAGTAAAAACTACTTTGTAACATTTTGCTTTATGCTCTAACCTACTCTGACCACAAAACTACAGTTGCATTTTTATACTTTGTGAAGGTGGAACCACTACTAGTTACGGATGCAATACTCTTGCCAGGAAACTAGAATATTGCCCGTTGTGTAATTAGCATCTTAATCTATTTTTCTATTAACTCTGTACCTTTTTCCCCACCCAGTTATCACCTACAAGTTATTCTCTACATTCTCCCCTTTCTATCCTAGCTCTTCCCCGCCAGTTGCAAATGTTTAATCACTGAGGGACTCCGACATAACTACTACCCAGGGCAGTCCTCTTCCTGAAACAAGAATCTCAGAACAACTCCTGCCAACAAAGTACGGGAATTCACCTAATGGTGCTCGCTACCTAGGAATGCTAGCTACCTTAAACATATAATCTAGTCTCCCAGCCTGGTTCCCTGCCCACAAAGACAACTCCAACTTTTTTGAATACTGTTTTACCATTAGGCTTAGTGGCTTCATACAAGACTGACCCTACTTCTAATACGGTGTACTTTACTCTTTGTTTTTACCCTCTCTGGACTTAACTGAAGCCCTAAGCAGCCATTTCTCAATGACTGTTTTCTTAACTGTGACACCACACGAACCAGGTTCAGTCCCACTTGGGCTTTCTCCACCTCTCCACCACTCCTCTACCCCCATTCCATTTCCATTCCTTTATACCTAACCATCCTGCCCAACCTCCCTTCCTGCTCCACCAACCTGCACCACATTAGGATCCCTCCTCTCCCACAACTCAACTTAGTTCCTACCTTTCTCCCACATACACCACACCCACTGGTTAACACTTTTACCTGTCCATCACTCACATGTAACCTTAAACCATACCCCTCTTACTTACCAACACTTCATCTAACATGCCTTTCTTTACCCAAATACTCTTTCTCATACCTCCTTACTACTGCTGTACTCCCTTTCCTCCTACAACTTTCTCCCACCCTAATTACACTCTAGTCCTACAATTTCTCATGAAAAGCAACCAATACACCCTCTGCAATCCTTGGATATCTGCTGTCTCAAATCTTTTCTTTGATACTCCCCTCCCAAAATCAAAATCCCCCCACCCTATACCATCCATCCCTACCACCCAAAATAAAGTACTTAAACTACCAAGCAGTACTACCTCCCCAAATCTTACTACACTCTGGTGATGTACACCCAAATCCAGGCCCCACTCCACTCTCCCCATCCAACCAAGCCAGCATTCCATATTCTAATGGATCAACTTCCCTATAAAACATGATCTGAAGTAGATGACTTCATTTGATCTTCAACCTGTGGGTCTATGGATCCTAATTCGGGATCCAAACATGGCCGCATAATTAGCATTTGATCCGAGCTCCAAGCTCTTCCCTCGCACTCATAATGCCCCGTGTCTCCTTCCTCCCTTCAGGTCTCTGCTTGCAGCTGAAACAGCTAGCATTGTGGTCTTGGAGTGCTTAGTGAAACATTTTCTTGGTGAGTTGTTTTGGGTCACCTTTTCTATCTTTCTGTGCTAATTTTCTTTCCAATCCTACCTTCCCTACCCATGTTGGCATTGGAATTAAAAAAAAAAAAAAAAGGGTTTCCTTTGGCCTATTTCTTTCTAACTTTTCTTTGTACAATGGCACCCTATGTTTCACGGTTAGGAGTATGTCTGATACCCCTAAACAAGGTTTTAGAACGTTGTATAGAGTTTGACCATAAGCTCTCCTCTCAGCTAATGGCCACACTCTGTGCATTGTTTGCTTGGGTGCTGCTCATTTGCTTTACCCCTTGTCCAATTTATGGATTCAACCCATTGGGCCCTTAAGGACAGGATGGATAAGCTGATCCTTAAGGGATTGCTTCCCCCGTCGGGGATGGCAGACCCCGGCTTTGGCCTCTTCAGCTACTAATGCTTCTTCCCCTTCCCAGACCTCTAGGACTCAAACTCTCACCAAGAGGCCTGGGAAAGGAGAAAAGATCTATACAAAAAAGACAAACCTAGCAAGCGGTCGCTGGGCCTCTCAGCTCCGGCGGAGCTGCCTCCTAAAACCAAGCCTCCCACCAGACCGAGTACTCCCTGGCTCCACTCTCCCAGGTTCTCCCCTGAGCTGGAGGTGTCCTTGGTCTCCTCTTAAGACTTCCCCTCGGCCAGCACTTCTGGCCATTGACAATGAGCATGTCATCCCAGTCGACCTTGGAGCCTTAGTAGTTGAGATAGGATGATGCAAAGTTCATCCTTACCCAAATCCAGATTGGAGTCTTGCCTGTCCCCCTTTCCCTCTGGAGCTTCTTCACTCCAGTAACTCCTTCTCCAATCCGACCTCGGCCTTTTGGAGTCCAGAGAGGTTCCGGGAGGAGACTCTGGAGCTTCAAGGGGTCAGCTGGGTGATGGTACTCTTGTACCTTCCGACCCTGGCCATTGCCTTGAGTGAGTCTGATCCGAGCTCTTGGAAACTGTAGCCCTGGGCATCTGATCCGAGGGGTTGTTGTGATTTTCCGAGTTTGTTGGAACACAGTCTTCCTTTGGCATTCTCTGCTCGTGCAGTCTTGGCTCCTGACTCCCTAGTTGGGTCCAAGGGAATTTGATGGCTCCTATTATGTCAAGCCTCGGGATCGGGGCGTCCACTACTCCTATAGATCCTTTGATGCGGTGGGAGAGGGTTCTCTCGAGTTCAAGACCTCTTGGACCATCTCATCCTTGGACTCCCACCCCGACTTCCCTCTGTTTTGGGTGTGACCCCGACCTTTCTGCTGTCTCAGGGGCAGCCTGGTACGGGTTTGCCTCCAGAAGCTCCCTGTAGGAGCAGCTAGAGGTTTGTGAGCGCCTGCCAGAGAGTCCCACTGAAGAAGTTCCCTCACAAATGGACGTGCAAAAGGAGGCACCTGAACTAGTCCCTTCATGAAGATATTGACTTGGAGTAAGGAGAAGGTTCCCTCTAGCAGCCCCCACATACCGCTGAGCCTGAAGGAGGTCTCCTTTGGAGACCTCATGGAACCTCCTTCGCTCCGGAGGTGGAGGTGGGCCAACCAAAAGCACGACCTGGGGTTGAGTCCGTGTTCCTTGAGGCATCTGGCACAGGGCCCATCTACTTCCTGGAGTGTCCTCTCCGCTGGATCCGCTTGTAGGACCTCATAACATCTCTGGCATGGAAGGAACCCGGACATTAGTGGACTCCCATCCCTGCTGACCCCCAAGCCCCGATAAGGTCCTTAGCCCCCATCAGACAGGACTTGGACACAAGGGGTCCCCCGGTGGATGGTATGGTGGTGGCAGCTGCCCACGATTGAAGCGCTTGTGCAGGAGAGCTCTCACGATCCATCCCACGACCGGGAGTCTAAGGATCATGGACCGGTCTTGAGAAGCGGGTGTCACGCCTTCAGCGACCTTATACTATAGAGCAATGAACTATATGGCAGGCGTTATTCGGAGCTGCAGTGAAACTTAGTCCAATGAGGGTCAGCCATGAGTGAAGCGTCCTGGAGTCCATGTCGGTGGAGGGCAAGAAGACCATCTTAACTTCGAATGGCCACTCCTCAAGGCAGTAGCAGATATGTCCATGCATCTCCTCTCCCTTACCCAGAGGCCCCCTCACGGTGGCTGGTTCCTGGCGTTACTATGAGGCTACCATACGCCTTGACTCCAGCTTTGCCAAGTCTCGGAACCCTTCAAAACATCATTCGCAAATGCCCCCTATGATGTTTCTTCACTGTTTCAGGAAGTCTGTTCACTTGGTGACCTGGGTCCAGAGTGAGGCTGGAAGGGAAGCACACTGTCATTGGGATCTGCTTCTCCCCACCCTCAAAGATCCTTTTCTAGGAATCCACGAGGGACAAAGTACAAGATGTGGGTTCTGGATTTTTCGGGTGTGTTCCTGGGACACTCAGGGCTTATCTTCCCCAGAGGCAAGGGGAGCCATAAAATGGACCCCATCCTAGAGGTAGAGGGGGTCTGAGGAAACTTTGGGTTTCGAGAACTGTTTCTCAAGGAACCAGGCTGCATGGCGACTGCTCTGGTTTCTATAAGGCAAGTCGGGGTCGAATCTATCACGGCTGGCACCCAAGCTGTCATGTGGAGTCTGTAACAGAAGATCGTTGGGTATTGCAAATTATATCCAGAGGTTATTCCATCCCCATCTACACCTAGACCATCGCCCTCTCCACAGAATCACCCTCCCAGACGATCCCAGCCATCGTTAGAAGGGAGTTAGCAGCTCTATAGATAGAAAAGCTAAGCTAAGAAAATGGAGTCATCCAACCTGTCCCCTGAGAGACCAATCCAGTAGATCAAGCTGTTATTCCCAGTTTCTTTTAGTGCCAAAGAAGATGGGGGACCTAAGACTCATTATTCTGGATCTATCCACCTTTGAACCTGTTAGTAGCCAAAGGCAAAATTCCAAATGGTCACTCTTCAATCCATCTTGTCCTACCTGCAGACCACAGAGATTGGATGTGCTTGATTATCTGTCCAGGATGCATTCCCATCATATCAAGATGGACACCCAGAGGCGCTCTCATAGAGGTTTCTTTGCTTTCGGATGGTGGCCAATCATCAGTTCAGAGCCTCCCGTTTGGTCTCACCACAGCTCCCAGGATGTTCACCCGAGTGATGGGAGGTTGGGTGGAGTGAAGCTCACCCTGAGGCTTCTAGGCATTCAGGTGTTCCCTTACCACCCTGAAAGATTGGTTCCTTGCTGCCTCACCAAGCATCTGCTTTGTCAAGCCAGGGATTATTTCCCTATTGTTAGCAAACACTGGACATCACCATTAATCTCAGCAAGTCATCACTGGCCCCTGTTCAGACCCTAAAATTAATTGGGGGTCGGTTAAATGCCATCCAAATGAGTTTTTCCTCAATTGCAGAGGGTACACAATCTTAAAGGTACATGTCTTGTATATTCTTCAGGCTCTTTTTCCCACAGCAGAGACAGTTCTCTCAGGGTGCTAGGGTCCATGCTGGCCATGATCAGTCTACTACCCCTTTCACTATTACATATGGGAATTCTTACTAGTGGATACTTGCTGTCCACTGTTCTCTTTTAGAATATACCATTATCCCATCCAGTTCATATCTCCGGGCTTGCAGGGGACTGTCTTCAGTGGTGGATTTTTCCCGGATCTTGTCAGGAGGGCCCTTCTTCCATCCTTACCTAAAACCATGGGTGACCACTGATGCCTCCCAGCTAGGAGTGTGGGGCATTGCTTCGAGAAGGACAGTCCAAGGCATGTGGTCCCTATCCGAGACCTAGTTTGCATATCAGCATCCTGGAGATGAGAGGGGAGGAGTTCTGGTGCTGCAGACCCGATCATGCCCCATCTTCTTCTAGGGACTAATTACGATTCAGAGACATATGTCCAGTTGTCTGGTATATCAATAAAGCAAAGGTGGAACCAGATTTTCACTCCCCTTTGTTGCAAAGCATGAGTGTAGTGTGGGAATGGGGCGATCCCCAACAGCCATTTTTCTGGTGGTAATGGCGCGCATCCCCAACAGCCATTTTTCTGTGAGGCAACGCACATCTGGGGACAGTCCTCTCATTCTAGCAGACAGGCTCAGCAGAACTATCCTTGATGCCTTATGAGTGTTCTCCTGAATCTTTTCTCTCAGTAGCGGAGCAGATGATGATCTTCATGTTTCACTGTTGCAGTCATTACATTTGAGTAATCTGCCTGCAGGTTGCCCTCAGTCGGGTTGAATAACTAAGTCTTACCTGGGTCCTATGTCGGGTTGCTGTCTCTTCCTCCATGACGGCCAGGGTCATCAGGGGTAGTAAAACATGCAGCAGACGCCATTTGATTCTAGTTCTTTTCTTGCCGCAGTCACCGGTGCCCGAAGCAAGTTAGCGGTTCTGGGCGCGGTTGGCCCGACTCTGAAAGTTTCGCATTTGAGTTTCAGAATCGAAGTCTTCAAACTAAGCGGGTATTCCCGCTGGGGGAAACTTTTTCTTGCTCCTTTACCGATGTCAGTGAAAGTTAATAATCGTGTGTCATTACTTGTGGGGAAGCAAATACCCTCATAAGGATTTTCATTCGTACTGTATTCCCTTTGCCTAGGCCCAAATCATAACGTGCCTTGCTGTCGGTTTTGCGCTACATTTAACCAACGCACTATTAAGCATCTGTATATTTTTGCTCCAAAATATTTTTGGATCAAGATTTAATTATCCTGAAATATTTGGCTTGGTTAGCAACTCAGACTACACAAAAAGCACAAAGAAAAAGAGAGACAAACCGTCTAGGTCCAAAACAGGCAACGACTTCAAGCTTCTCCTAAGCCAGTTAAGCCAGTTCACCGGGTACTCAAGGCGTTTCGTAGCTCTTGATGCATGCTATTTTTTTTGGAGTTGCAGGCCTCTCATCGAGACCCATTCGGAGTCCGGGTATGCAGCCGTAGATTCTCAGAATTGAACCTGGGGATGTCTCTCCCTTGGATGGGCTGTCTGGAGCCACTGAGCGAACACTGGCTTCTGAGGGTGTTTTCAGGCCTCAACATATTTATATATTAAACTAGCACCAGCTTCAAAAACAAGATAAAAAACATCTGTCTAAAAAAAAAAAAAACTATGTATGAGCCCGTGCTCAGGCCCCTATGCCTAAAAAACAGATAATCTAAATGATTGAGGACTTTGTAATAACCTTGATCAAGGGTTCCCAACCCCACCTCTTGCTAAGAGAGGCCCTAGGCAAGGCACTTGATTTGAGCCTTCAGATCAAGGTTCCCATTTCTTTTGATTCCTCTAATGATCAGGAATTTTCTATTCCACCCTATGAGGATTCTGAACATGCAGAAGAATCCATTCCATCTGCATCTCCTCCTGAGGAGTACTTCTTTTAAGAAACTTTGTGCATACTTTAAGGGAGCATTTTCACTGGGAGAGTCAGGACTTCTCTGAATCAAAAGAGGCTTAGGGATTTCCTTCTTCCTCAGCATAGGGCCTGTGGCAATACCTCCTGTATTAGACTTTGTGTGATGATTTGTTTTTCTGAGGAATCCAAGCATGGATCCTGATTCACTACCTCCGACCCTAGTAAGCCAGACAGATATTACAGGGTTCCTGACTCCCACAAATTTCTATTCAAAAATCCTGCCATGCTGATCCTGAGACTATTTTACAGGGTCCCAAGAGTGTAAAGGCCTCTAGCAGCCATAGAAAATCCCCTTACCCCTCTGATAGAGATTCCAGGCACTTGGATCGATGGGGAAAGAAGGTTTATACATCTGCAACCTTGGCAGGTTAGGGCCTTAAACTGCCCAGTTTAATATGCTTAAATATCAACAGCATGTTACGGGCTGATTTGAAACGGAGAAGATGATGTTGATTTCTGATTGTGTGGAAAATAAAAAAGAATTACAGGAATTATTACATTCAGCAGAACAGGTTGGAAAACCTACTTTGCAACGTGTGGTTTTGATTCTTTGGAGGCCCTCCTTGCAGGGCCACACTTACTGGTTCTGTGGTTAGAAGGCATGCCTGGCTCAAGGAGCAAAATCTGCCTGATCATGTTGTAAGCTAAATTGTTGGATGCCCCTGCAGCATGATACTTTGGTGGTAATAAGGTAGAAGAGGTTTCTAAAGAAATGGAAGACAAAGCTAAATCTATGCAAACTGTAAAAGACTTTCTTGCAAGTGCAGCCACTCCAGATTCAGTAGGCACTGGCACTACTAAAGATATTGGTCATCCCTCCTGTGTCCAACAGAGCCACTCATAGGCAAATCCAAGAGCTCAAAATGCTCCAAATACCAATCACAGTGTTCTTAAAGATCAAAGCAGTGGGGTGCCTCCACCTCCAAATCTATGGAGGAAACAAAGCACAAATCCCCAGCAGTAAGCAGTCTCAATGACTTCCCTCTACCATCACCAAAGAACTGAAGTAACTTCATGCTCCGGGACCAAGGTGGCAGTTAATTACCCAGGACAAGTGGGTATTAAACATAGTAGTATCCCAGGGGGGCAGATTTCATTTCCATACTTTTAAGCCAGTTCCAAACGGTGGCCAGATCTGCCACAAAATCAGTGGCCAGAAGCTCAGAAACAAGTTATGTCCCTCATGGATATGAAATAAGCTATTCAACCAGTACCAGAAAAGGGAAAAGGACAAGGTTTTTATTCTGACTTTTCCTGGTATCCAGAAAAAGACAATGCCTGGCATCCAATACTTGGACTTATCGATTTTGAACATAGTTCCTGGACATTCCAAAATTCAAACATGCCCCTGACTTTATTAAACAGCTACTGCCTTATGCTGGGCAAGTGAGGCACGCTTGAAGTTAGTGACTTCTAGACTTAAGAGGCATACCTCCATATCCTGTCAATAAAAGGGAATCATGCAGAGATACCTCCGCTTCAAAGTCAGATTTTTGCATTACTAGTTCTCTGACACTGCCCTTTGGCTTTCATTCATCTAGCTGTGCCCAGGGTCTTTACAAAGTGCCTGGCACCAGTAACTGCATTTCTGCAGACAAAGAAGCATACAAATTTATCCTTATCTGAACGACTGTCTCACATTCAAGCAGAGGGACAAGGACACTCTTCAACATTTGGCGCTTTTAAAAAGGCTTCTAACATGCCTAGGGTACACAGTAAACAAAAAGAAATCCCAACTGGTACCCTCTCAAATAATTACATTGTTGGAGTGCAAGCTTGAATGCAACTGCCCAGATGGCTTACTCATTCACGCCAGACAAAGCAACTGACAACATACTTCAGACAAATGGCAAATAAAAAACCTAGTTATCTGCAATACTGCAGGCTTTGGGGTTAAGTGGGCATCCCTGCATTCTACTAATTTCACATCTTGAGACTGCATATAGAGTGAAACTACAATGGTACCCTAAAAAGTTTGGTATAGATCCCAGCATACTGTCACAGTCTGGAAACAATGATTCCTCTCATTCCCTGCCTACAACAGGAGTTTCTTTGGCAGGGCAGAGACATGTCACCAAAACAAGTGGACTGTCATTCACTCTTGCCCTTAGCCGCCACATTACCCTAACTACAGACGCATCAGACTATGCTTGGGGGGCCCACCCAAGTGTGGAGTTGCATTCAGGGCAAATGGAGCTCAAAACAAATACATGTGCATATCAACCAGAAAGAGATGCTGAATACTCAGGAGAAATGCTTTGACAGCCTTCAAGGACTTACTTCATCCAGGACAACTATAAAGACAGACAACACCCACTTGATTTATGTGGTATTATAAACAAGCAGGGGGGATACACATTCCTACCCCCTTGCAGACTAGCCATGGCTGTGGAACACCGCTTTGACTTACCAAATACATCTTCAAGCTCAATTCCTGCCAGGAAAACAAAATACTTTGGCAAAGGCTGACGACATGGCAAGAAATCCTATGGACCCTTACCCGAATGGAAATGATGGATCCACAAATCTTCAGCATGTTAACACAGCAATGGGTAGTGAGCCCAGACACAGATCTATTTGCACTCTCCAGAAATTATCATAGAAAAGCATGGAATGTGGATGCCCTATGCTTCCAGTTGGAAAAGGAAACCCTATCTGTCAATGCCTTTCCCCTCTGCCTCTTCTCTCCAAGGTGTTACTAAAGTCCAGACAGGAAAAGCCAAAAAATGAGTCTAGTTGCTTCTGCCAGCACTGAGTACCCAATTCTAAAGGAATATGTCTCAACTTCCTCCTTGGTACTTGCCTCAAATACCTCATCTACTGTCTCAGCAGAACAATCAAATTCTGCACTCATTTCCATACTCCTAACCTTAACGCAGCATGGCTGATCATTTAATTATTCAAACAACACCCCCTCAGTAAATCTGTGATGGATGTGTCATTTTTGGAAGCCAGAAGGCCTAGTACTAGGAAATCTTATGCTGATAAATGGAAGAGATTCTGTGCTAGGAACCAAGCAGATGGAATGGACACAACAAAGCCCAATATTCCTCAGATTTTACAATATTTGACTGAGATGCTTGACAAGGGGCCTGTCTTTTCTATAATAAAATGCATGCCTCTGCCATCCTCTGCTCATTACTAACACCGATCCTCCCCTCTTTTACTCATCCTCTGCTTGAACAGTATCTTAGAGGGGCCAAAAATTTAAAGGCCTCCCAGAAGATCACCAACTCCTCGCGTGGGACCTCCAACTTTGTGCTTTCAGAAAACTTCCCCTGCCTCCATTTGAACCAGCAGCAGCTCACAGCCGGATATCAAAATTTCTATCTTGGAAAACAGCTTTCCTCTTGGCAGCCATTTTAGCAAGAAGGGTTTCAGAACTTCACAGGCTCTCATGGATGTGGAGCCTTTTTATTTCACATTTACCCAGACAGGGAGTGCTCCTCCAGGACCAATCCTTTTATGCCTAAGGTGGGTATCCATTGTGGCTCTTAACCAGACAGTTCACCTGCCAAGATTTTTATCCCAAATCCACTTGGAGAGACAAGGGGGAAGCGGATTCTGCATTCATTGGATGTACACAGACAACTAAGATTCTAACTAAACAGGACTGAATCTCTCCAAAGTCTGAGCAACTTACTGGTAGCATTTGCTGCAGGGTCAGAGGGAAGGCTATATCAAAGCAGACTGTTTCCTAAGTGGATATGCCACTGCATTTGTTTCTGCTACTTGCACCATGGTAATCCTGTGCCCAAGGGATCCCAGGTCACATTCTACCACCAGGGCTGCCTCTGCACTGTAGCTATTCTCAGATGGGTTCCCAACTTGAAGACATTCTAGAGGCTGCTACTTGGAGCTCTCTGGTCATACCTTCACAAAGCATTATCATTTGCCTCTCTCTTCTCCAAATCTTCTATTTAGTTCCATTCTCCCATCCATGGCTTTGGGATTCTACCCAAATATAATGACTGCAACAATTAAACTTACAAAGAACATAGTACAGTTACTGTAAATGTAGATGTATGTTTATTTATATATATATATATATATATCTACATACATATACATAATTTTCTTGCTGCTCCCCATTTTGGGGCACCTGACATCTGGGGCAAAACTGAATAAATAGGCGTCTGCAGCATGTTTTTATACCTGAAGACCTGGCATGCATGGAAAGGGGCTACAACTGATGCAGGGACCCAAGACTTTGTTAATCAGGCCTACTAAGACAACCTGCCAGCAGATTACCCAAATGTAATGACTGCAACAGTGAATACACTCTAACATCTACATTTATGATAAGATTACACAACTGTACTTTCTTCATGACTATCTTCGTGTTTCACTGTTGCAGTCATTACATTTGGGTAATTCTGCTGGCAGGTTGCCCTCAGCTGGCCTGAATTCCAAAGTCTTGGTCTTGCTGTCACCCCTTCCCTAACGTCAGGTCATCAGGGGTATAAAAGAAGTAGCCGACGCCATTTTCTTCAGTCTTTCTTGCCGCACGGTTCCTGAAGCAGAAGCAGTTCACAAGTGCCGGTCGGCTGACTGTTGAGATTTTTGTGTTTGAGTTTCAGATCCAAAGTCTTCAATAAAGCTAAGTACCCCGTTGGGGAAACTTTTTTTCTTGCTCCAGACCGATGTCAGAAAAAGTTAATTGTATTTCTTGTGGTAAGCAGATACCTCATAAGGATTTTCATTCTTACTGTATTCTTTGTGTAGGCCCTGATCACAACGTTACTGGTTGTCGGTTTTGTGCTAGATTTAACCAACGCACTATTAAGCGTCGATATGATTTTGCTTTAAACTTTTTGGACGCCAGTTTAATTATCCTGAAATGTCGTCTGATAGCCATCCGAGTACCGGAGTTTACAAAAAACACAAAGAAAAAGAGAGAAAAACAACCGAGGCCAAAAACCGACAACGAAGCTTCTCCTAAGCCAGTCACCGGTTCGCCAGTTCTCAGTGAGGCACTTTCACAGCCCCTGACTCCCGCTACTTTAGAGTTGCAGGCTGCTACTGACTCTCACGTGGAGTTGGCCATGCCACTGGATACTCAAGGTATTGGAGCCTCAGACGCTAATTACTCAGATGGGTCCGGAGCCGCTGAGCAGGTACCGGTTTTTGAGGGTGTATTCAGACTTAAACATCTTTACATTAAACGGAAGGTAAAATGCTCAGTGCTAGACTCATACCAGCCTGAGACGCATATTCTGAGTGCTTCATTATGTCTCTCTTCATACAGTCTAGGGAGGTCTGCTTCTCATTTTTCTGGCAATAAAAGTTCATAGAGAAAATCTGCTAGTGAAACATAGGTTCATATGTAAGCAATAGGCTTACTGCCCATGTGAGCCATTTTCATAGCCAGTTTCCTTTTTATCAAAAATAACATTTCCCGTTTGCTTATAGGTTGGCCAGGATCAATAGTTATATATTACCCCTAATAATAATAACAGGGCTCATACCATAGATAATTACATGAAATAAAATTAGGAGCTGCCTCTGGCCATTAGTAGTACAGGAGCAGTCATGGAATAAATTTTCAGTTTCCAAGTCGTAGATCTGAGTTGCACTTGAGAATGGACAGGGATGAACTTTGTTTTATGTGGATCAGGAGGTGTCCACAACATTGCATACTCTGCAAAAATATACCCGCCTCCTATTATTGCAAAAGAGGTTTAGATCCTAGACAGTATCTCCAAGTACCATTTGACTTAAACTTGATGCTGCAAATCCATTGTAATGGGCTGGAAAAACGCTTGTATACTAGACTCAGTCACTTGGGTACTCTGTAGATTAGAGTAGTGATAGGCTTTGAGTTGATCCAGATAGAATATGTTTAGGGCCTTGTATCTTTTTATTGCTATCTCTGTGGGTGTGTTTCTAGTTCTTAATGTCTGGGCAGATGCATGCCAAAGGGACATAGTATTTAGTGATAGGCCTAATGGGAGGGCTGAGAAGGGACAATGGGTATCCCTAGATCTTGACATACAACTTTGTTATTAAGCTGTGCAGTATAGAATGACCTTCTTATGTCAATAGGACTGAGGGATCTGTGTCTCAGAGATAGGTACTGTGGCTTCTTCTTTTTAGGATGGAGATCGGCACCAGCTGATATATGGTATGTGCCAACTTGCTACACCAGATGCCTTACTGCACTGCTACCTCGCTTTTTACTTCAGCCTTGATACTTAGTGTCTCTTGGATGTGATAGATGCCTCTGCACCTTTTTTCTCCGCCTGCACAGCAGCTTGTCTAAACTTCTGTGAAGGTATTACTGTAGGCCCCTGCACAGCAGGAGTGCTGTCTACTATCTTAAACTCAAGTCCCAGTCCTTACCAGACTTCCAGCCTGTAGGAACAGGAGTTTCTATTATTCAGGCCCCAACACTGATCCGTAATATCTCTATATTTTCCTTTGCTTATTTCATATAATTCTGTAGGAATGGTATTAGGCTGGGCTGGTACTGTCTAAAAAGGCACTATGGAGTGGAGCAAATGTTCAGGATAGTGTGTCCTACAGGGACAGATGCAGGCCATCCCTGGCAGAATAGCATGGTCTTTCGTTGCCCCACTTTCCCAGGCTGGAAAAATATCGGACTCCCTTGAATTAAACCAAAACTAAGCCAGTTAGGCAAACGCTGTTATTGTTTTCTAAATATTGCTGTATCATCCTTGAAGGTAAAATGCTGCTCATTGCTTAGGGCCTACACACCAAGCTTTGGGAGACTGTCCTAGAGCCGTGCATTTCTCTCCATATAATCCAGGGAGGTACACCCTCAATTGATTGACACTTAGCATGAACTATGACAGTCTCCTACTGGTACTTATTGTTCAAGGACTTGAGTGTATGTGTAATTTGATGGATCCTGGCACCAGAACAAGTTAAACTAACAAGCCACTTTCTCTTATTTAGCCTGACAAGAGGCATATCTAACATGTCTTGAAATTGTTTCACAGAAAGGTGTGTGAAAAGAGAGAGAGCAACAGGAGTTGACTAGAAGAATCAGAAGTAATTAGACTCTGAACCAGGTCTGTATTCAAAAGTTGGGAGGTGAAGATTATCAGGAGGAAATACCTGACAGCACTGAGAGAGTTAGTGATTAAATAGGAGATTGAAGTATCAGTCAGATTTGCAGGACATATGGCTTGCAAGAAGAATAATTGACTAGAAAGATTTAAATTTTATTGACTGTATTAAACCTAGGTGGACTGTTTAGCATGCACCCCACATATGTATCATAGGTTCATACTCAGGCCAGCCTGCCCGGTGGGCATTTATAAGCCTAGCCCATAGTTTTGTAGGGCTTACGCCACCCTTTGTATGGGGAACTATACCCATTGATTTTGCTGTGCCTCTGTTCAGTAGAAAGTGAGACACTGAGGTAATCCTGGAGTATATCTGCGATCTCTCCCATCCACGGTCAAGCTTTCTCTTGAACAAGGCCAGCGAGGTGCTCTGCCTCACATATGGGATTTTGTTCCACAGCATAGGGAGTCTTTTGGTGATGAATCTATCCCTCCAGCACGTCCTATTAATAGCCGTGTTTGTGCTCGAGGTTTAAGTCTCCCGCCCTTGTGGGCTCTGATGGATCTAGATTTTTTGAGGTGAAGCATATTCATCAAGTCTGGGTTGGACATGGCCTTGTATGTCAGGCAAAGGTCACCTCTGAGCAAGCGTGATGGCGACCGAATAGAGCTGGAGTTCTTTTCAGTCCCGGGCAGCATAGCAGACAGATTTTGAGACCCTTTATCCTTTGGTGAGGAACTTTTTGGCCTCTCAGCTGCTGCAAGTGTCGGGTCAGATACATTCGAGATGTAGAGACATTGTACTCAATCATTGGTCTGATGAGTGGTGAGTATAGGGAGACTATGCCCTCCCTTGGTCTAGATGTGAATCCCTTCATGATAAGGTGGGCAATGTAGAAGGTCTTCCTAACTACTTTAGCTACATGGGTGTCGAATGACAGGCTATACTGTCAACCTGGGTCCCCAGGTCCCTGATAACTTCTTCTGTGCTCAGGAGGATTACCACCTATATATGGTAGCTAGGGGTAACCTTGTTTTCCCGAAGGGTATGACTATGCTCATTTTTGGCGTTTAACTTTAGGCCATGGCTCTGGCACCAGTCATCCGTTTCTGTGAGACCCTTCTGAAGGATATCTGTCAGATGTGTTTTCATTCCCCTACCCGAAGCCCAGTTTGCGAGTCATCTGCAAACTTTGTCACTCTCATAACCCTCCTGTGTTTGCTTGTGCCGAGGAAAAGTAGATGCCTAGAAACAAGAGTGGAGCCCAGGACTGAGCCCTATGGGACACCACTTGTGACAGGCTTTGAGTCTGACATGGCGCCAGCAACTCTGACCCTGTGGGTTCTGTCACTCAGCCAGTTTGCAACCCATCTTGTGATGTATGGGTTAACATTTAAGCTGATGAGTTTTTCAATGATACCAGAGTGGGGGTATTATTGTGTCGGAAGGCCTTACTACAGCCAGATCGAGGTAGGCTGTATGGACTGCCTTTCCCTCATCAATGGCTTTGGTGACTGTTTCCGAAAAAGTCAACCAAGTTTAAAAGGCAAAAGATGATCTGCCTTGCGAGCAAAGCCAAACTGGGTTGGATCCAAAGTCTGCAAATTCCCTATGTCTATTTATGAGGTCCATTATGATCCTCTCCATAGCTTTGCAGATAAGGCTTGTCAAGCTATTAATGGGCGGTAATTTCCAGGGTCTGTGGAGGCACGCCTTTGTGAAGTGGGACCACAGATGCATGATGCGCCACTCCCTGGAGTGCATTATCCAGAGGTGAGACTATGATTAAACAGCTGTCCTAGCTGTGGGTTTAATTCGTTGAGTTCATGGAGCACAGCCTGGGACACCATCAGGTCCCATGGATGCTGTGTTTTTTGCTTTGGAGAGAGAGCAGTTCTCACTTGGGGCATGCTTGAGATGTTTGGGGGCTGCAACCCATTTGGTATAGATATCTCTCCCTTTTGGTGGGAGGGGAGAGAAGTTTGCACTGAACCTGTCAGCCAGTATGTTGGCAATGTCTGTAGGATCAGTAATCTTCATCATTTCCTTGAACTAGTTCTGAGCATATCTGGGAGTTTCCTCCCAGGTTTCTAACATAGCTAAAGAAGGCCTTATGATTGTCTTTTTGAGTCTTTAGCTATTTTTCTCTCAAAATTTGCTTCTTGGATGATTTTATAGAGAGAGCTCTTAGCTTTTTTACTTATACTGATCAAAGGTGTCTTACCTTTTAAGGATTTTGCTCTATCTTGTAGTAGCTTCCTCCTTTTGCTGAAGAGTTTGTTTATGGCTGGGGTCCACCAGACTGGACACGCTTGCCCTTGGTACAAAGAGTCTTTGTTTTGCTTTGGGATTGCCTTATCCATGCAGTCCTGCAGGTGCTGAGTAGAAGGCATTTTGTAAGTGATTCAGCCCGGCTTGAGCAGTACTGTTTTCTGCCTGCCATTTCGGGGGCGCTTAAGGTGAGACCACACTAGTCTTTAGAAGTGTGAAGTGGGCTTCGAGGAAGTTTTACTGTGGTCCTTTTTTATTTCAGGTGGGGTGGGATGAGGACCTCCAGCAAGATTGGATTTGTGATCTGATCTCACCAGTGAGGGGTATACTTCGGTGTTGAACATTGTGCTCCCATGTTACCGTGATGATGAGATCAAGTATGTTTCTCCTCTTGTGGGGATGGTGATTTGACTAGTTGTTCCATGGCATTTGGGTTTATGAATTCCAGGAACTTTTTGAATTTAAGGGTGTTTGGGCTTGGTAGTGTTCCCAGTCTATATTAGGGTAATTGAAGTCACCTAGTATGATGGTGTTTGGAGTGTTACATTTATCCCTCTAGTGTTTTCAGGAAAGCCATGTGAGGTTCTGAGTTTGTGAGGGGTGGCCTGTAACATGCTACAATTTGCAGAGCAGTCTTGCCTATGGTCAGTTGCACCTGGATGGTCTCGGATGCATCGTGCGTTGCCTGCCAGTCTTGAGGTGTGGGTGTCCTTGATGAATATGGATACCCCCCCTCCTTTCTTGGTATTGTCCGGATTTTGGGGCCGGAGCGCATGGTATGAGGTAAAACTTGTTAGTGCTGGGGTGCTCTCAGGAGCCTTGAACCAGGTTTCTGTCACAGCACAGACATCGATGTTCTCCATACTGAGAAGGGCCTCGAGTGCATGCATTTTGAGATTTAGACTTCTGGCATTGAGCAGCATTACCCTTAGTTTTTTTCCTTTTTTGTGTTCTAGGGTGGTAGGTTTAGAATTTGAGCCTTGCCTAAAAAAGGCACTATGGGGGTGGCAAGAGCCTTTGCCAATATCCGGAATCCAGGGGTGACAGGTGCAAGCCGTCCCTTGTGAAGCAGCGTGGCTTGTCCAGCATGTCATCCCAGGCAGACAGACATTGGATCCCCCTTTGAATGACACCAGAGTTTAAGCCAATTGTTAAAGCTGATCATCTTATCTCTGTATTGTGGCATCATTCTTGGTGAAGGTAGGATACTGCTCAAGGTCAGGGTCATACCTGCCTGGGCTACATAATCAGAGAGCTCCTCAATGTCTCTTTTCATGTAGTCCAAGGAGGTACGTCTCAGGTCGTTTACACCAGCGTGGACAATGACCGAGTCGTATTTGTACCTGCTGTTGAGAGACCTGAGTGCTTGCGTTATGTGGCGGATTCTAGCACCCGACAGGCAGCTTTAGAAGGACACTAAAGGAAAAAAAAATAGTAACTAAGTAAAACAAATTGTTCTTATTTGTATAAAAATTTTGTGATTATATAAATTGAACGTTACATGGTAAAGCAGTTGTGTGTAGGGTGCAGTTAGGGGTATTTTAAGTGTGTGTGGGGGGTCTTTTCATTGACTTGTGTATATGTAATAAGCAAGCACTTGTTTAATATCTTTTATTTGGGGTGGTGCAGTGATTAATGTTGTTACCTCACAGCAAGAGGTCCTCTTGTTGGATTCTTGGCTGGGGTGCTTTCTGTGCGGAGTCTGTATTTTCTCTGGGTGCTCCAATTTCCTCCCACATTCCAAAGACATGCATCTGGAGTGTTTCTCCCTGGGTCTCTACTGAAAATGGGCTTTATCCCAGTTGGACTTTCCCGGTAAACAGATGTTAATTAAATATAAAATAAAATATAGGCTTGACAGTTTAACAAGATAGTCTTGACAGAAGCAAGATTAAGTTCAGATAATGCTGTGCTCTTGGGCTGCTGGGGTGTGGATTGGGGGTATATGGCTGTACTTGTATGTAGAATTCAGATAATTCCCTTGTTTGTGCAAGGATGGATGTCTAGAGTAATGGCTTAAGCTGTAAGCAAATAGGCAAATAAGCTTAGAAAAATGATGAAAGCTTTGAAAAACACTAATTTTCTTGCATTTGCAAAGATAAGTTTGTTTTTGTTTTTTGTTTTTTTTATTAGTAAATGTTGTTAAAGGGAGATGTGAAGTCTGCAGGCAAAGACAGTTAACTGGGGGATCTTTGTACCTTGTGTTCTGGTGAAGTTTATAAACATGCATCTGCAGAGTTATATTTGTTTCTCATCACTGACTACTGTTAAATGGATCCAAGCTGTCTGCAGCTACCAACATTTGATCTTGAGAGTTCTGAACATTCTTTGCTGAAGAAAATGCAGATTTTAAAGGTACAATGGCAAACAGTTCAGTAAAAACTACTTTGTAACATTTTGCTTTATGCTCTAACCTACTCTGACCACAAAACTACAGTTGCATTTTTATACTTTGTGAAGGTGGAACCACTACTAGTTACGGATGCAATACTCTTGCCAGGAAACTAGAATATTGCCCGTTGTGTAATTAGCATCTTAATCTATTTTTCTATTAACTCTGTACCTTTTTCCCCACCCAGTTATCACCTACAAGTTATTCTCTACATTCTCCCCTTTCTATCCTAGCTCTTCCCAGCCAGTTGCAAATGTTTAATCACTGAGGGACTCCGACATAACTACTACCCAGGGCCGAGTCCCTCTTCCTGAAACAAGAATCTCAGAACAACTCCTGCCAACAAAGTACGGGAATTCACCTAATGGTGCTCGCTACCTAGGAATGCTAGCTACCTTAAACATATAATCTAGTCTCCCAGCCTGGTTCCCTGCCCACAAAGACAACTCTAACTTTTTGAATACTGTTTTACCATTAGGCTTAGTGGCTTCATACAAGACTGACCCTACTTCTAATACAGTGTACTTTACTCTTTTTTTTTACCCTCTCTGGACTTAACTGAAGCCCTAAGCAGCCATTTCTCAATGACTGTTTTCTTAACTGTGACACCACACGAACCAGGTTCAGTCCCACTAAGCTTGGGCTTTCTCCACTCCTCTACCCGCCCCCATTCCATTTCCTTTATACCTAACCATCCTGCCCAACCTCCCCTTCCTGCTCCACCAACCTGCACCACATTAGGATCCCTCCTCTCCCACACAACTCAACTTAGTTCCTACCTTTCTCCCACATACACCACACCCACTGGTTAACACTTTTACCTGTCCGATCACTCACATGTAACCTTAAACCATACCCCTCTTACTTACCAACACTTCATCTAACATGCCTTTCTTTACCCAAATACTCTTTCTCATACCTCCCTTACTACTGCTGTACTCCCTTTCCTCCTACAACTTTCTCCTAATTACACTACACTCTAGTCCTACAATTTCTCATGAAAAGCAACCAATACACCCTCTGCAATCCTTGGATATCTGCTGTCGAAATCTTTTCTTTGGATACTCCCCTCCCAAAAATCAAAATCCCCCCCACCCTATACCATCCCATCCCTACCCAAAATAAAGTACTTAAACTACAAGCAGTACTACCTCCCCAAATCTCTACTACACTCTGGTGATGTACACCCAAATCCAGGCCCCCACTCCACTCCCCCATCCAACCAAGCCAGCATTCCATATTCTAATGGATCAACTTCCCCTATAAAACATGATCTGAAGTAGATGACTTCATTTGATCTTCAACCTGTGGGTCTATGGATCCTAATTGGATCCAACATGGCCGCATAATTAGCATTTGATCCGAGCTCCAAGCTCTTCCTCGTACTCATAATGCCCCGTGTCTCCTTCCTCCCTTCAGGTCTCGTTTGCAGCTGAAACAGCTAGCATTGTGGTCTGAGTGCCGAGCGATTTTCTTGGTGAGTTGTTTTTTTGGGTCACCTTTTTCTATCTTTCTGTGCTAATTTTTCTTTCCGTCCTACCTTCCCTACCCATGTTGGCATTGGAATTAAAAAAAAAAAAAAAAAAAAGGGTTTCCTTTTTTGGCCTATTTCTTTCTAACTTTTCTTTGTGCGCACCTATGTTTACGGTTAGGAGTATGTCTGATACCCCTAAACAAGGTTTTAGAACGTGCATAGAGTTTGACCATAAGCTCTCCTCAGCTAATGGCCACACTCTGTGCATTGTTTGCTTGGGTGCTGCTCATTTGCTTTACCCCTTGTCCAATTTATGCGGGATTCAACCCGTGGGCCCTTAAGGACAGGATGGATAAGCTGATCCTTAAGGGATTGCTTCCCCCGTCGGGGATGGCAGACCCCGGCTTTGGCCTCTTCAGCTACTAATGCTTCTTCCCCTTCCCAGACCTCTAGGACTCAAACTCTCACCAAGAGGCCTGGGAAAGGAGAAAGACGATACAAAAAAGACAAACCTAGCAAGCGGTCGCTGGGCCTCTCAGCTCCGGCGGAGCTGCCTCCTAAAACCAAGCCTCCCACCAGACCGAGTACTCCCTGGCTCCACTCTCCCAGGTTCTCCCCTGAGCTGGAGGTGTCCTGGTCTCCTCTTAAGACTTCCCCTCGTCAGCACTTCTGGCCATTGACAATGGCGTTGTCATCCCAGTCGACCTGGAGCCTTAGCAAGGTTGAGATAGGATGATGCAAAGTTCATCCTTACCCAAATCCAGATTGGAGTCTTGCCTGTCCCCCTTTCCCTCTGGAGCTTCTTCACTCCAGTAACTCCTTCTCCAATCCGACCTTCGGTTTTGGAGCCGTAGGTTCCGAGGAGACTCTGGGTCGAAGGGGTCAGCGGTGATGGTATCTTGTACCTCGACCCTGGCCATTGCCTTGAGTGAGTCTGATCCGAGCTCTTGGAACTGTAGCCTCGGCATCTGATCCGAGGGGTTGTTGTGATTTCCGAGTTTGTTGGAACACAGTCTTCCCTTTGGCATCTCTGCTCGTGCAGTCTTGGCTCTGACTCCCTAGTTGGGTCCAAGGGTGATGGCTCCTATTGTCGCCTCTCGGGACGTCTACTCCCTATCGTCCTTTGATGCGGTGGAGAGGGTTCTCTCGAGTTCAAGACCTCTGACCATCTCATCCTTGGACTCCACCCCGACTCCCTCTGTTTTGGGTGTGACCCCGACCTTTCTGCTGTCTCAGGGGGCAGCCTGTGCAGGGTTTGCCTCCAGAAGCTCCCCTGTGGGAGCAGCTAGAGGTTTGTGAGCGCCTGCCAGAGAGTCCCACTGAAGAAGTTCCTCACAAATGGACGTGCAAAAGGAGGCACCTGAACTAGTCCCTTCATGAAGATATTGACTTGGAGTAAGGAGAAGGTTCCCCTCTAGCAGCCCCCCACCGCCACCCCAAGGAGGTCTCCTTTGGAGACCTCATGGAACTCCTTCGCCGGAGGGGTGGGCCACCCAAAGCACGACCTCGGTTGAGTCCGTGTTCCTTGAGGCATTCGGCACAGGCCCATCTACTTCCTGAGTGTCCCTTCCCGCGGATCCGCTTGTGGACCTCATAACATCTCTGGCATGGAAGGAACCGGACACAGTGGACCCCATCCCCAAGGACCCCGATAAGGTCCTTAGCCCCCCATCAGACAGGACTTGGAATAAGGGGTCCCCCGGTGGATGGTATGGTGGTGGCAGCTGCCACGAGAAAGCGCTTGTGCAGGAGAGCTCTCTACGATCCATCCCCCTGACCGGGAGTCAAGGACTATGGACCGTCTTGAGAAGCGGGTGTACGCTTCAGCGACCTTTACTATAAGAGCAATGAACTATATGGCAGACGTTATTCGACTGCAGTGAAACTTAGTCAATGAGGTCGCTGAGTCGGCCCTGGAGTCCATGTCGGTGGAGGGCAAGAAGACCATCTTAACTCGAATGGCCACTCTCAAGGCAGTAGCAGATATGTCCATGCATCTCCTCTCCCTTGCTACAGAGGGGGCCTCCACGGTGGCTGGTTCTGACGTTACTATGAGGCACCACGCCTGACTCCAGCTTTGCCAAGTCTCGGAACCCTTCAAAACATCATTCGCAAATGCCCCCTATGATGTTTCTTCACTGTTTAGGAAGTCTGTTCACGAGACCTTGGTCCAGAGTGAGGCGGAAGGGAAGACACTGTCATTGGGATCTGCTTCTCCCCACCTCAAAGATCCTTTTCTAGGAATCCACGAGGGACAAAGAAGATGTGGTTCTGGATTTTTCGGGTGTGTTCCTGGGACACTCAGGGCTTATCTTCCCCAGAGGCAAGGGGGCTTATAATGGACCCCATCCTAGAGGTAGAGGGGGGTCTGAGAAACTTTGGGTTTCGAGAACCGTTCTCAGACCCGCGGGGGCTGCATGACTGCTCTGCTCTGGAGGCAGTCGGGGGTCGTCTATCGCTGCACCCAAGCGTCATGGGAGTCTGTAACAGAAGATCGTTGGGTATTGCAAATTATATCCAGAGGTTATTCCATCCCATTCACCGAACCACTTCTCCCACAGAATCACCTCCCAGACGTCCCAGCCACGCAAAGGGAGTTAGCAGCTCTATAGATAGAAAAGCTGCTAAGAAAATGAGTCATCCAACCTGTCCCCTGAGACCAATCTAGATCAAGCAGTTATTCCAGTTTCTTTTTAGTGCCAAAGAAGATGGGGGACCTAAGACCTATTCTGGATCTATCCACCTTGAACCTGTTAGTAGCCAAGGCAAAATTCCAAATGGTCACTCTTCAATCCATCTTGTCCTACCTGCAGACCAGAGATTGGATGTGCTTGATTAATGTCCAGGATGCATTCCATCATATCAAGATGGACAGGCGCTCTCAGAGGTTTCTTTGCTTTCGGATGGTGGCCAATCATCAGTTCAGAGCCCTCCCGTTTGGTCTCACCACAGCTCCCAGGATGTTCACCGAAGTGATGGGAGTTGTAGTGGCTCACCTGAGGCTTCAGGGCATTCAGGTGTTCCCTTACCTGAAAGATTGGTTCCTTGCTGCCCTCACCAAGCATCTGCTTTGTCAAGCCAGGGATTATTTCCTATTGTTAGCAAACACTGGACATCACCATTAATCTCAGCAAGTCATCACTGGCCCCTGTTCAGACCCT
This sequence comes from Protopterus annectens, assembly GCF_019279795.1. Taxonomy (NCBI): domain Eukaryota; kingdom Metazoa; phylum Chordata; order Ceratodontiformes; family Protopteridae; genus Protopterus; species Protopterus annectens. Next base: position 244,973,241 of record NC_056742.1, read on the forward strand.
AAAATTAATTGGGGGTCGGTTAAATGCCATCCAAATGAGTTTTCCTCACTCCAGAGAGGGTACACAATCTAAAGGTACATGTCTTGTATATTCTTCAGGCTCTTTTTCCCACAGCAGAGACAGTTCTCAGGGTGCTAGGGTCCATGCTGGCCATGATCAGTCTACTACCCCTTTCACTATTACATATGGGAATTCTTCAGTGGATACTTGCTGTCCACTGTTCTCTTTTAGATATACCATTATCCCATCCAGTTCATATCTCCCGGGTTTGCAGGGACTGTCTTCAGTGGTGGATTTTTCCCCCGGATCTTGTCAGGAGGGCCCCTTTCTTCCATCCTTACCTAAAACCATGGTGACCACTGATGCCTCCCAGCTAGGGTGTGGGGCATTGCTCGGGAAGGACAGTCCAAGGCATGTGGTCCCTATCCGAGACCAGTTTGCATATCAGCATCCTGGAGATGAGGGAGGTTCTGGTGCTGCAGACCGATCATGCCCATCTTCTTCTAGGGACTATTACGATTCAGAGACATATGTCAGTTGTCTGGTATATCAATAAACAAGGTGGAACCAGATTTTACCCCCTTTGTTGCAAAGCATGAGTGTGTGGGAATGGGCGATCCCCAACAGCCATTTTCTGGTGGTAATGGCGATCCCCAACAGCCATTTTCTGGAGGCAACGCACATCTGGGGACAGTCCTTCATTCTAGCAGACAGGCTCAGCAGAACTATCCTGATGCCTTATGAGTGTTCTCTGAATCTTTCAGTAGCGGAGCAGATGATGATCTTCATGTTTCACTGTTGCAGTCATTACATTTGAGTAATCTGCCTGCAGGTTGCCCTCAGTCGGCTTGAATAACTAAGTCTTGGGTCCTATGTCGGTTGCTGTCTCTTCCTCCATGACGTCAGGTCATCAGGGGTATAAAACATGCAGCAGACGCCATTTTATTCAGTCTTTCTTGCCGTGCGGTGCCCGAAGCAGAAGCGGTTCACAAGTGCCGGTTGGCCGACTCCTGAAAGTTTCGCATTTGAGTTTCAGAATCGAAGTCTTCAAACTAAAGCGAAGTACCCCGTTGGGGAAACTTTTTCTTGCTCCTTACCGATGTCAGTGAAAGTTAATAACTGCATTACTTGTGGGAAGCAAATACCTCATAAGGATTTTCATTTGTACTGTATTCCTTGCCTAGGCCCAAATCATAACGTGCCTTGCTGTCGGTTTTGTGCTACATTTAACCAACGCACTATTAAGCATCTGTATATTTTTGCTCCAAAATATTTTGGATCAAGATTTAATTATCCTGAAATGTTGTTGGTTAGCAATCAGACTACACAAAAAGCACAAAGAAAAAGAGAGACAAACCGTCTAGGTCCAAAACAGACGACGAAGCTTCTCCTAAGCCAGTCGCCAGTTCACCGGTACTCAGGCGTTTTCGTAGCTCTTGATGCATGCTATTTTTGAGTTGCAGGCCTCTACCGAGACCCATTCGGAGTCCGGTATGCAGCGAGATTCTCAGAATTGAACCTGGGGATGTCTCTCCCTTGGATGGGTCTGGAGCCACTGAGCAGACACTGGCTTCTGAGGGTGTTTTCAGGCCTCAACATATTTATATTAAACCAACGCCAGCTTCAAAAACAAGATAAAAAACATCTGTCTAAAAAAAAAAAAAACTATGTATGAGCCACGTGCTCAGGCCCCTATGCCTAAAAAACAGATAATCTAAATGATTGAGGACTTTAATAACCTTGATCAGGGGTTCCCAACCCCCACCTCTTGCTAAGAGGCCTAGGCAAGGCACTGATTGAGCCTTCAGATCAGGTTCCCATTTCTTTTGATTCCTCTAATGATCAGGAATTTTCTATTCCACCCTATGAGGATTCTGATGCAGAAGAATCCATTCCATCTGCATCTCCTCCTGAGGAGTACTCTTTTGGAGAAACTTTGCATACTTTAAGGGAGCATTTTCACTGGGAGAGTCAGGACTTCTCTGAATCAAAAAAGAGGCTTAGGGATTTCCTTCTTCCTCAGCATAGGCCTGTGGCAATACCTCCTGTATTAGACTTTGTGGATGATTTGTTTTCGGAATCAAGCATGGATCCTGATTCACTACCTCCGACTCCTAGTAAGCCAGACAGATATTACAGGGTTCCTGACTCCCACAAATTTCTATTCAAAAATCCTGCTGCTGATCCTGAGACTATTTTACAGGGTCCCAAGAGTGTAAAGGCCTCTACAGCCAAAAATCCCTACCCCCTCTGATAGAGATTCCAGGCACTGGATCGATGGGGAAAGAAGGTTTATACATCTGCAACCTTGGCAGTTAGGGCCTTAAACTGCCAGTTTAATATGCTTAAATATCAACAGCATGTTACGGGCTGACTGAAACGGAAGATGATGTTGATTTCTGATTGTGTGGAAAATAAAGAATTACAGGAATTATTACATTCAGCAGAACAGGTTGGAAAACCTACTTTGCAATGTGGTTTTGATTCTTTGGAGGCCTCTTGCAGGGCCACACTTACTGGTTCTGTGGTTAGAAGGCATGCCTGGCTCAAGGAGCAAAATCTGCCTGATCATGTTAAAGCTAAATTGTTGGATGCCCCCTTGCAGCATGATACTTTTGTAATAAGGTAGAAGAGGTTTTAAAGAAAATGGAAGACAAAGCTAAATCTATGCAAACTGTAAAAGATTTCTTGCAAGTGCAGCCACCCAGATTCAGTAGGCACTGGCCTACTAAAGATGTTGGTCCTTTCCTGTGTCCAACAGAGCCACTCAAGGCAAATCCAAGAGCTCAAAATGCTCCAAATACCAATCACAGTGTTCTTAAAGATCAAAGCAGTGGGGTGCCTCCACCTCCAAATCTGGAGGAAACAAAGCACAACCCTACAGTAAGCAGTCTCAATGACTTCCCTCTACCATCACCAAGAACTAGCACTTCATGCTCAAAATTGGCAGTTAATTACCCAGGACAAGTGGGTATTAAACATAGTATCCCAGGGGGGTACAGATTTCATTTCCATACTTTGCCAGTTCCAAACGGTGGCCAGATCTGCCACAAAATCAGTGGCCAGAAGCTCAGAAACAAGTTATGTCCCTCATGGATATGGGGGCTATTCAACCAGTACCAGAAAAGGGAAAAGGACAAGGTTTTTATTCGACTTTTCCTGGTATCCAGAAAAGACAATGCCTGGCATCCAATACTGGACTTATCGATTTTGAACATGTTCCTGGACATTCCAAAATTCAAAATGCTGACTTTACAACAGCTACTGCCTATGCTGGGCAGGAACGCTTGGTTAGTGACTCTAGACTTAAGAGGCATACCTCCATATCCCAATAAGGGAATCATGCAGAAGATACCTCCGCTTCAAGTCAGATTTTTTGCATTACTAGTTCTCTGACACTGCCCTTTGGCTTATCTACTGTGCCCAGGGTCTTTACAAAGTGCCTGGCACCAGTAATTGCATTCTGCAGACAAAGAAGCATACAAATTTATCCTTATCTGGACGACTGTCTCATTCAAGCAGAGGACAAGGACACTCTTCAACATTTGGCGTTTTTAAAAAGGCTTCTAACATGCCTAGGGTACACAGTAAACAAAAAGAAATCCCAACTGGTACCCTCTCAAATAATTACATTGCTGGGTGCAAGCTTGAATGCAACTGCCCAGATGGCTTACCTTACGCCAGACAAAGGCAACTGACAACATACTTCAGACAAATGGCAACAAAAACCCAGTTATCTGCAATTATGCAGGCTTTGGGGTTAAGGGCATCCTGCATTCTACTAATTTCATATGCGAGACTGCATATGAGGAAACTACAATGGTACCTAAAAAGTTTATGGCGTCAACATTGTCACAGTCTGGAAACAATGATTCCTCTCATTCCCTGCCTACAACAGGAGTTTCTTTGGTGGGCAGAGACATGTCACCAAAACAAGGGACTGTCATTCACTCTGCCCCCTGCCACCCGTACCCTAACTACAGACGCATCAGACTATGCTTGGGGGGCCCACCTGGCGGGAGTTGCATTCAGGGCAAATGGAGCTCAAAACAAATACATGTGCATATCAACCAGAAAGAGATGCTAGCTGCTCAGAATGCTTTGACAGCCTTCAAGGACTTACTTCATCCAGGACAACTATAAAGACAGACAACACCACGGTTATGTGGTACATAAACAAGCAGGGGGATACACATTCCTACCCCCCTTGCAGACTAGCCATGGCTTTGTGGAACACCGCTTTGACTTACCAAATACATCTTCAAGCTCAATTCCTGCCAGGAAAACAAAATACTTTGGCAGACGACATAAGCAGAAATCCTATGGACCCGCACGAATGGAAACTGGATCCACAAATCTTCAGCATGTTAACACAGCAATGGGTGAGCCCAGACACAGATCTATTTGCCTCTCCCCGAAATTATCATAGAAAAGCATGGAATGTGGATGCCCTATACTTCAGTTGGAAAAACCTATCTGTCAATGCCTTTCCCCCTCTGCCTCTTCTCTCCAAGGTGTTACTAAAAGTCAGACAGGAAAAGCCAAAAATGATCCTAGTTGCTCTGCCAGCACTAGTACCCAATTCTAAGGAATATGTCTCAACTTCCTCCTTGGTACTTGCCTCAAATACCTCATCTACTGTCTCAGCAGAACAATCAAATTCTGCACACTCATTTCCATACTCTAACCTTGCAGCATGGCTGATCATTTAATTATTCAAACAACACCCCTCAGTAAATCTGTGATGGATGTCATTTTGGAAGCCAGAAGGCCTAGTACTAGGAAATCTTATGCTGATAAATGGAAGAGATTCTGTGCTCGGAACCAAGCAGATGGAATGGACACAACAAAGCCCAATATTCCTCAGATTTTACAATATTTGACTGAGATGCTTGACAAGGGCCTGTCTTTTTCTATAATAAAAATGCATGCCTCTGCCATCTCTGCTCATTACAACACCGATCCTCCCCTCTTTTCTCATCCTCTGCTTGAACAGTATCTTAGAGGGGCCAAAAATTTAAGGCCTCCCAGAAGATCACCAACTCCTGCGTGGGACCTCAACTTTGTGCTGGAAAACTTCCCCTGCCTCCATTTGAACCAGCAGCAGCTACGGCGGATATAAAATTTCTATCTTGGAAAACAGCTTTCCTCTTGGCAGCCATTTAGCAAGAAGGGTTTCAGAACTACAGGCTCTCATGGATGTGGAGCCTTTTTATTTCATTTTACCCAGACAGGGTGCTCCTCAGGACCAATCCTTTTATGCCTAAGGTGGTATCCATTGTGGCTCTTAACCAGACAGTTCACCTGCCAAGATTTTATCCAAATCCGCAGAACAAGGGGGAGCGGATTCTGCATTCATTGGATGTACACAGACAACTAAGATTCTAACTAAACAGGACTGAATCTCTCAAAGTCTGAGCAACTACTGGTAGCATTTGCTGCAGGGTCAGAGGGGAAGGCTATATCAAAGCAGACTGTTTCTAAGTGGATATGCCACTGCATTTGTTTCTGCTACTTGCACCATGGTAATCCTGTGCCCAAGGGGATCAGGTCACATTCTACCAGGGCTGCCTCTACCTCAGCAGCTATTCTCAGATGGGTTCCAACCGAAGACATTCTAGAGGCTGCTACTTGGAGCTCTGTTCATACCTTCACAAAGCATTATCATTTGCCTCTCTTCTCCAAATCTTCTATTTAGTTCCATTCTCCCATCCATAGCTTTGGGATTCTACCCAAATATAATGACTGCAACAGTGAAACACAAAGAACATAGTACAGTTACTGTAAATGTAGATGTATGTTTATTTATATATATATATATATATATCTACATACATATACACATAATTTTTTTCTTTTTTGCTCCCCATTTGGGGGGCACCTGACATCTGGGGCAAGAAAAACTGAATAAATGGCGTCTGCAGCATGTTTTATACCCCTGAAGACCTGACGCCATGGAAAAGGAGACTGCAACTGATGCAGGACCCAAGACTTTGTTAATCAGGCCTACTAAGGGCAACCTGCCAGCAGATTACCCAAATGTAATGACTGCAACAGTGAATACACTCTAACATCTACATTTATGATAAGATTACACAACTGTACTTTCTTCATGACTATCTTCGTGTTTCACTGTTGCAGTCATTACATTTGGGTAATTCTGCTGGCAGGTTGCCCTCAGCTGGCCTGAATTCCAAAGTCTTGGGTCCTGCGTCGGCTGCTGTCACCCCTTCCCTAACGTCAGGTCATCAGGGGTATAAAAGAAGTAGCCGACGCCATTTTCTTCAGTCTTTCTTGCCGCACGGTTCCTGAAGCAGAAGCAGTTCACAAGTGCCGGTCGGCTGACTGTTGAGATTTTTGTGTTTGAGTTTCAGATCCAAAGTCTTCAATAAAGCTAAGTACCCCGTTGGGGAAACTTTTTTTCTTGCTCCAGACCGATGTCAGAAAAAGTTAATTGTATTTCTTGTGGTAAGCAGATACCTCATAAGGATTTTCATTCTTACTGTATTCTTTGTGTAGGCCCTGATCACAACGTTACTGGTTGTCGGTTTTGTGCTAGATTTAACCAACGCACTATTAAGCGTCGATATGATTTTGCTTTAAACTTTTTGGACGCCAGTTTAATTATCCTGAAATGTCGTCTGATAGCCATCCGAGTACCGGAGTTTACAAAAAACACAAAGAAAAAGAGAGAAAAACAACCGAGGCCAAAAACCGACAACGAAGCTTCTCCTAAGCCAGTCACCGGTTCGCCAGTTCTCAGTGAGGCACTTTCACAGCCCCTGACTCCCGCTACTTTAGAGTTGCAGGCTGCTACTGACTCTCACGTGGAGTTGGCCATGCCACTGGATACTCAAGGTATTGGAGCCTCAGACGCTAATTACTCAGATGGGTCCGGAGCCGCTGAGCAGGTACCGGTTTTTGAGGGTGTATTCAGACTTAAACATCTTTACATTAAAACGACTTCAGCTTCAAAGACTAAAGCACCTTCTAAAACAAGGAAATGAACTCAAGAGCCACGTGGACAGGCCTCTATGCCCATAAAACAGATGCTCAAAATGGCTGAAGACTTGATTACCTTGATCAGGGGTTCCCATCCCCCTCCTGATAAGAGGCCTAGGCAAGACACTGACTATGAATCTTCAGATCAGGTTTCTATTTCTTCTGATTCCTCTTCTGATCAGGGATATTCTCTTCCCCACTATGAGGATTCTGATGCTGAATAATCTATATCTTCAGCATCTCCTCCTGAGGACTATTCCTTTGGGAAAACCTTGCATACCATGAGGGAGCATTTCCACTGGGAGAGCCAAGATTTTTCAGAATCTAAAAAGAGGCTCAGGGATTTTCTTTTACTACCTCAGCACAGGCCTCTAGCCATTCCACCTGTGTTAGACATTGTAGATGTGTTTTCGGAGTCTAGTCTGACCCCTGACTCCTTACCCCCAGCCCCTTTTAAGCCTGATAGATATTACAGGGTTCCTGACTCTCACAAATTTCTTTTTAAAAACCCTGCTGCTGACCCAGAAACTATTTCACAGGGTCCGAAGGGAGTTAAGGCTTCCATGGCAAAAAAACCCAACCCCATCTGACAGAGATTCAAGGGCACTGGGTAGATGAGGAAAAAATGTTTACACATCTGCAACTTTGGCTGTAAGGGCCTTAAACTGTCAATTTTATATGCTTAAGTATCAACAACATGTCATGGGATTGCTTAAACAGAAAATCTTGTTAAATTCTGAATGTGCAGAAAACAAGGAAATGCAAGATTTATTGTACGCAGCAGAACAAGTTTGAAAACCTACTTAGCAATGTGGTTTTGATTCTTTGGAGGCCTTCTCCAGGGCCGCAGCTACGGGTTCTGTAATTAGGAGGTATGCTTGGTTAAAGGAACAAAATCTGCCTGATCATGTTAGTTAAATTACTAGATGCACCTTTACAGCAAGATACTTTGTTTGGTGTTTAAAGAAAATGGAGGACAAAGTTAAATCTATGCAAACTTTTAAAGATTTCTTTACAAGTACAGTCACCTAGGTTTAGTAGACACTGGCCTACAAAAAATTGGTCCTTTCCTTTGTCAGACAGATCTCAAAGGGGCAAACCCAGACACCCTAGGGGCAGATTCCAGGCACAAGGTTCTTACCGCCCAAGCAATGGGGTGCCTCTACCTCCAAAGCTGGAGAAGACAGATCACAAACATACAGAAAACAGTCTCAATGACTTCCCCCTGCCTGCACCAAGCACTTATTTTCTGGCAGCACCCTAGGTGGGGAAATTAGCACTTTTTGCTCAAAATTGGCACATCATAACCCAGGACAAGTGGGTTCTAAACATAGTGTCAGAAGGCTACAAGTTCCATTTCCATTCTCTGCCAAAGGCAAACGGCTGGCCAGATCTGCCAAAAAATCTGTGGGCAGAGGCACAAAAACAAGTCTCATCCCTCATGGACATGGGGCCATTCAACAATTACCAGAGCAAGAGCAAGGACAAGGTTTTTACTCAAGACTGTTCTTGGTACTCAGAAAGGACAAGGCCTGGAGGCCGATACTGGACCTATCCATTCTGAACACTTTCCCAAATTTCAAAATATTGACTTTGCAGCAGCTTCTCCCCATGCTGGGCAAGCATGCTTGGTTTGTGACTTTAGACCCAAGAGGTATACCTGCATGTTCCAATCAGACAACCATGCAGAAGATACCTAAGATTCAAGGCAAGTTCATTGCATTACCAATTCTCTGCACTACCCTTTGGCTTATCTACTGCGCTCGGGGTCTTTACAAAGTGCTTGGCACCAGTAATTGCATTCTGCAGACAGATGACTACAAACCGGCACTTGCGAACAGCTTCTGCTTCGGGCACCGCGCGGCAAGAAAGACTGAGGAAAATGGCGTCGGCTGATGCCTTTATACCCAATTCACAGCAGCTATGACGTCGGGTGAAGTGCGACATCAGCCGAGGCCAGACCCAGACTTTGGAATCCGGCCGACCGAAGGGCTGCCTGAGGCAGGACAACTCGTATGTTAGGACTGCAGATGCATACCTCTCGGACATCTACATTTATGGTAGGTACAAAACTGTACTATCTATTTGCCTCCCCTCTCAATTACTAACTAAAAAGATTCAGCACAAGGACTTATCACAGACAAGCATGGAAAGTGGACGCCCTATCTTTCAGCTGTAAAAGCCTATCAGTGTATGCCTTTCCTCCACTGCCTCTCCTCCCCAAGGTGCTCCTAAAAGTCAGACAGGAGAAGCCAAAGATGATACTGATTGCCCCAGAGTGCCCACGTCAGTACTGGTATCCAATGCTAAGGAACTTATTTCTATACCCAGCTTGGGCCTTACCTCAAATACCTCGACCACTGTCCCAGCAAAACAATCAGATCATGCACAGCCAACTCAGGACATTAAACTTGGCAGCATGGTGGATAATGTAGTCATACAAAAAACACCTCTCAGTAAAGCTATGATGGATGTCATTGTGGAAGCCAGAAGGCCTAGTACTAGAAAGTCTTACGCTGGAAAATGGAAGAGATTATGTGCCTGGAACCAGGCACAAGGAACTGATATAGCGGTACCAAATATTTCACAGATTTTGCAATACTTAACTGAGATGCTGTACAAAGGCCTACCTTTTTCATCAATTAAAATTCATGCCTCTGCCATTTCAGCTCATTACAATACAGAGCCACCACTTTTTTCTCATCCTTTATTAAGGCAGTACCTCAGAGGAGCCAAAAATTTAAGTCCCCCAGGGAGACTACCAATACCCGCATGGGACCTCAACTATGTCTTGGAAAAGCTCACCCTACCTCCTTTTGAGCCAGCGGCTACTGCTGACATGAAGTTCTTATCATGAAAAACAGCGCTGCTCTTAGCAATTACTTCTGCAAGATGAGTTTCAGAGCTACAGCCGCTCATGGCTGTGGAACCTTTCATCATTTTTCATCCACACAGGGTCTCCCTGAGGACAAACCCAACATTTATGCCTAAAGTAGTGTCCAGTGTGGCACTTAACCAAGCCATCCATCTGCCTACTTTTTACCCAAATCCATAGAACAAGGGGGAGAGAATTCTGCATTCTGGACATACACAGACCGCTTAGATTCTACTTGGACAGAACCAAAGTTTTCAGTAAGACAGAGCAATTACTAGTGGCATATGCTGCAGGATCACAAGGAAAGCCTATCTCAAAGCAGACTATTTCTTAGTGGTTAGGAACACTGCATTAGTTTCTGCTACTTACACCATGGCAAACCAGTGCCTAAGGGAATTGGGCCTCATTCCACCAGAGCTGCAGCCACCTCAGCAACCTTTCTCAGGTGAGTACCAACCAGAGACATTTTACAGGCGGCTACTTGGAGTTCAGTGCACACCTTTACAAAGCATTATCATCTGCCACTCTACTCTAAATCCAGGGCAGACTTTTCCACTGCAGTTCTGCAGGACCTCATAGCCGCTCCTACTGCTGTCTAGTTCCAGCCTCCCAACCATAGCTTTGGGATGCTACTCAAATGTAATGACTGCAACAGTGAAACATGAAGAACATAGTACAGTTGTGTACACTTACCATAAATGTAGATGTTCAAGTGTATTCACTGTTGCAGTCCAGGTTACCCACCTTCCCCCTTTTTTCTTTTGGATCTTATCTTGCCTTCTCTGATTTATACTACCTATGTGGTGTATTTGCTTATAGATAAACGTAAAATTTATATTGGTGTATTTATATAAAGTTTGGCTACCCTTTTTGGGGGCACCTGACATCTGGGGCAAGAAAAACTGAAGAAAGTGATGTCGGCTGTTTTTATACCTTGACCTGCCGTCAGGAAGCGACAGCCGACGCAGGACCCAAGACTTTGGAATTCAGACCGGCTGAGGGCATTCTGCCAGCAGGATTACCCAAATGTAATGACTGCAACAATGAATCCACTTGAACCTCTACATTTATGGTAAGTGTATGCAACTGTAACTTTTCACTGTTGCAGTTATCACATTTGGGTTATCTGCTTGCAGGTAGCCCTCAGTCGGCCTGATTATCAAAGTCTTGGGTCCTGCATCGGTTGCAGTCTCATCTTCCATGACGTCAGGTAGTCAGGGGTATAAAGCATGCAGCTGACGTCAATACATCAGTCTTTCTTGCTGTGCAGTGCCTGAAGCAGAAGCAGTTCGCAAGTGCTGGTCGGCCGATTCCTGAAAGTTTCGTTTGAGTTTCAGATCCAAAGTCTTTATCTAAAGCAAAGTACCCTGTTGGGGATCATTTTTCTTGCTCTAGTCCGATGTCAGTAAAAGTTAACAATTGTATTTCTTGTTGAAAGCAAATACCTCATAAAGATTTTCATTCGTACTGCATTACTTGCCTAGGCCGCGACCACGACGTACCTTGCTGTCAGTTTTGTGCCTTATTCAAACCTCGAACTATTCGTTGTTTGTTCATTTTCGCATCTAAGTATTTTGGTACTCTCTTCAATTATCCAGAAATGGCTTCGGTAAGCCACCCAACTACTGACATTCTGAAAAAACACAAAGATAGACGTAGACCGCTTAGGTCCAAAGCTGCTGACAATGCTTCTCCTAAGCTAATCGCAAGTTCGCCAGTACTCGGTGAGGTGCTTTCGCAGCCCCTTATACCCACTACTTCTGATTCGCAGGCCACTGCTGAGACCCATTCGGAGTCCGGTATACCGTGAGATGCTTCTTCAACTGTAGAACCTGTGGATGTCTCTTCCTTGGATGGGTCCGGAGCCGCTCTGCAGGCACCGGCTTCTGAGGGTGTATTCAGGCCTACTGACTTGCATATTAAACCGCCATCTTTCTTCTTCAAGGCCTAAAACTCGATCCATGCGTAGAAAACTGATGCCCAGACTGCATGGTCAGGTCCCTATGCCTAAAAAACAAATTATAAGAATTGCTGAAAACCTTATTACTCTAATCAGGGGAAGCCCCCCTTCTCCCTCTGAGACCTAGGACTGATTTTCCTTCTGATTCTTCAGATCAGGATTCTGAAATTTTTCTCTTCTCTGATGACGAGGAGTTGCCCTTAGCTACCTGTGAGGATTGTGATGCAGAGGACTCCATCCCTTCAAGAGGATTTCTCTTTTGCTGAAACCTTGCATACTCTTAGGGAGCATTTCCGCTGGGAAAGCCAGGACTACTGACTCCAAAAAGAGGCTTAGGGAATTCCTACTCCTACCTCAACACATATCTTTAGCTATCGCTCCTGTACTGGACATTGTAGATGATTCCTTCTCTGAATCTAGCCTAGCCCCTGACTCTACCTCCATCTCTCAGAAAACCTGATGGGTATTACAGGGTACCTGACTCTCACAAGTTCCTGTTAAAGAATCCTGCTGTGGATCCTTGAGACCATTTCACAGGGACCAAAAGGCATTAAGGCTACTACTGCCAAAAACCCGACTCCCTCTGATAGAGATTCCAGGGCCCTGGATAGATGGGGCAAGAAGGTATACACTTCTGCTATTTTGGCCATTAGGGCCTTAAACTGCCAGTTTCATATGTTAAAGTATCAGCTGCATATTATTGGATTGCTTAAACAGAAAATTATGTTTCCTGACTGTGCTGAAAATAAGGAATTACAGGATTTAGCGCATTCTGCTCAGCAGGTTGGAAAACGTACTTTGCAATGTGGTTTTGACTCATTAGAGACATCTTGCAGGGCTGCTGTCACTGGGTCTGTACTTAGAAGGCATGCTTGGCTTAAGGAGCAATCTTTGCCAGATCATGTTCAAGCTAAATTACTGGATGCTCCCTTAAACCAAGACCGCCTGTTTGGCATCAGTGCAGTAGTAGTACTTAAAAAGATGGAGGAAAAAGCTAAAGCTATGCAAACTGTTAAAAGATTTCCTGCAAGTTCAGCCTCCCAGATTTAGTAGGTATTAGCCTTCTAAGAATTGGTCCTTTCCTGCCTCTTCCAGGCCCTCTCAGTCCAAACCCAGAATCAGCAGAACACCCAGGCTTCAGTCCCAAGGCACTCAGAGGCATAAGCAGTGAGGGTCTCCAACTTCCAAAGCTGGGAGTAGTAAGACCACCCCCCTATGGTAAACTGTCACAATGACCTAACTTTAAAGTTTACAAGCCCTGCTCAACTGACTGTTCTTTTAGAGGGAAAGATTGCTCTGCATGCAAAAAACTGGGAACTCATTACCCAAGACAAATGGGTTTTAAATATAGTTTCCCCAAGGATACAGATTCCACTTCCACTCCTTACCAACCCCAAACAGTTGGCCAGACCTACCCTCAAATCATTGGGCAGAGGCTCAAAAGCAAATTTATTTATCTTCTAAGCATCAGGGCTATTCAACCTGTCCCAGAAGAAGAATGGGGGCAAGGCTTCTACTCAAGAGTTTTCCTAGTACTCAGAAAAGACCATTCTTGGTGTCCTATCCTGGACCTGTCTATCCTAAACACCTTTTTTGGAAATCCCAAAATTCAAAATGCTAACTCTGCATCAGCTGCTTCCCATGCTAGGCAAAAATGCCTGGTTGGCAACACTGGATTTAAAGGAAGCCTACCTGCACATCCCAATAAGGGAATTTTGCAGAAGATACCTACGCTTCAAAGTAGGCTACATGCACGATCAGTTCTCTGCACTCCTCTTTGGCTTATCTACTGCACCCAGGGTATTCACAAAGTACCTAGCACCAGTCATTGCATTTTGCAGGCAAAGAAGTATTCAGATATACCCATACCTGGATGATTGTCTAATTCAGGCAGAAAGCCAGGACATACTATTAAATCATCTGGCATTTGTGAAGAAATTACTAATTTCTCTGGGGTACACTATAAACTAAAATAAATCACATCCAGTACCCTGCCAACAAATTGTATTACTGGGAGCAAGCTTGAATACAACTTCCCAGATGGCCTACCTCACGCCAGAGAAACAAGTTCATTTGACAGCTTACTTAAAACTACTGGCCACAAAGACCCAGCTATCTGCAAGGAAAATACTGCAAGCCCTGGGGTTCATGGCCTCTTGCATTGTACTAATTCCATATGTAAGACTGCATGAAACTACAATGGTATCTAAAAAGCCTATGGTGTCAACATTCTCAGGACTTAGAATCATTGATTCCTATCATACCTTGTCTAAAGATAGAGTTCCTTTGGTGGGCAGAGGCCTGCCACCAAAACAAGGGACTGCCATTCACTCTTCCCCTTGCCACCCAAACCCTAACAGATGCATCAGACTATGCATGGGGGGCTCACTTGGCAGGGCAGTGCATTCAGGGCAAATGGAACCAGAGTCAAATGCACCTGCATATCAATCAAAAAGAAATGTTAGCTGTACCGAATGCTCTGACAGCCTTCAAGGACCACATTCTTCCAGGACAATTGTTGGTAAAGACCGACAACACCACGGTTATGTGGTACATAAACGAGCAGGGGGGAGCCCACTCATATCCTCTCTGCAGACTAGCCATGTCTCTGTGGAACACAGCCTTGAGCTACCAAGTGCAACTACAAGTTCAATTCCTGCCAGGCAAGCTAAATACGCTGGCAGACAATCTAAACAGAAATCTCATGGACCCACACGAGTGGAAACTGGAACCAAAGATATTCATCATGTTGAGAAACAAAAGGGGGAGCCCAGAGATGGACCTGTTTGCCTCCCTTCAGAACTACCAATTGGAAAAATTCTGCATAAGGACTCCCCACAGACAAGCTTGGAAAGTGGATGCTCTGTCCTTCATTTATGCTTTTCCCCCACTGCTCTCCAAGGTGCTACTAAAGATCAAACAGGACAAACCAAGGACAATACTGATTGCACCAGACTGGCCACGCCAACACTGGTACCCCCTCTTGCGCAGTGCCACTGTTGGAACCACGGCACCTGCCTCAGACCCCTGCCCTGCTGTCACAGCAGGAGGGCCAGATTCTGCACCCACAGCTTCAAACCCCGAATCTTGCAGCCTGGCTAATTACCTGATCTCTCCATTACCATCCCTCAGTAAGCAAGTGATGGATGTCATTCTGGAAGCTATTAGGCCCAGTACTAGAAAATCCCATGCTGAAAAATGGATAAGATTCTGTTCCTGGAGCCAAACTCAGTGGATGGACACAACAGTGCTCAATTTAACTTGTATTCTTCAATACCTATCTGAGATGCTTCACAAGGGCCTTTCCTTTTCTTCTATCAAAATTCATGCCTCGGCCATTTCAGCACATAATATAGAGCCTCCCCTCTTCTGTCATCCACTATTAAAGCAATTCCTCAGAGGGGCTGAAAACCTAAGACCATTCAGGAGAGCCCCTACTCCAGCCTGGGACCTTAACTTTTTGTATTGGAAAAGCTCACTTTGCCTCCCTTAGAGCCAACTGTAAATGCAGAGTTGAAATTCCTTTCTTGGAAAACAACCTTCCTTCTAGCCATCACTTCAGCAAGAAGGGTGTCTGATTTACAGGCCCTCATGGCAGTGGAGCCTTTCATCATCTTTCATGTGGACAGGGTGTCCCTCAGGACCAACTCTACTTTATGCCCAAGGTGATATCCAGTGTAGCCCTTAATCAGTCCATTCATTTACCAACCTTCTTTTCTAATCCACAGAACAAAGGGGAATGAATATTGCACTCCTTGGATGTGCACAGACGACTTAGAGTTTACTTGGACAAGACTAAGCCTTTCAGGAAATCTTAACAGCTGCTGGCTGCTTTTGCTGCAGGGACAGTGGGGGAAGGCCATTTCAAAGTAAACTATTTCTAAGTGGGTAGGCCATTGCATTAATTTCTGCATTAAGATCCATGGAAAACCTACCCCACAGGGGGTAAGACGTCATTACACCAGGGCTACAACTACCTTTACAGCCTTTCCCTACTAGGGACATACTAGAAGCTGCTACCTGGAGATGTTCTCAGTGAGTCACTGATGTCCTTCAAGAATGCAACTGCAGTCATAACATGTGGGTTGTCCTGCCTCAGGCAGCCCTCGGTCGGCCGGATTCCAAAGTCTGGGTCCGACGTCGGCTGATGTCGCATTTCTCTCCGACGTCACAGCGGCTGGAGTACATAAGCATCAGCCGACACCATTTTCTTCAGTCTTTCTTGCCGCACGGTGCCCAAAGCAGAAGCAGTTCGCAAGTGCCGGTCGGTCAGCTCCTGTATTTTACGATACCGAAGTCATCAAAAAAGCTAAGTACCCCGTTGGGGACCTTTTCTTGCCTCAGCCGATGTCAGAAATTACTGAAAAAGTTAACAATTGTCTTTCTTGTGGTAAACAAATACCTCATAAGGATTTCCAATCTTACTGTCTTCCTTGCCTGGGCCCAGACCACGACGTCTTGGCCTGTGTAGCCTGTGCTCGCTTCAACAAGCGCACTCTCAGGCGCCGGGCGGAGTTCGCTGAAGATTATTTCGGTGATAATTTTGCTTACACCATGCCGTCGGATCCTCTGACATCGCAAACTCCCAAAAAGCGAAAAGACCGGGACCGACATCCTCAGCCCGCGTCTACCACCGACTCCACGCCAAAACCTAGCGCGAGTGCTCCGGTTCCCTCTGAGACGGTCTCTCCACCGCTCCGAACCGAAGACACCGCATTACCGATGACTCCGATTCCAGACATTACTCCGCCAGTTGTAGATTTTCCTCTGGATACCGAAACCGAGGAAATGCCCGAGACCATTGCTGTAGACAAGGTCACTCCTGCACGTGGAGCTGCCAGGCCCCCTATGGCCATGTCTATTAAGGCCTACACTAGGGCTAAGGCAGCCAGCAAAACAAAGCATATTACTTATAAATCCTTACCTCAGCCGACTCCAGAGACGCAGATTATGTCCATGGCTGCTGATTTGATTTCCATAATTAGAGGTTCACAGGCCCATCCTGAGAGAGGATCTCAGCCTCCTCCTGATAAAAAGCCCCGGGTTGAACCCTCTGATCCTACTCCTCCTGATGAAGATTCTGAGGGCTCTGTCCACTCAGATAGCCAGGAAGAGCTCTTCCAGACCTATGAGGACTCGGATGCAGAAGATTCCATCCCCTCGGCCTCCCCTCCTGAGGATATCTCTTTTGAGGAAGTTCTGCACACCATGAGGGAACATTTCAAGTGGCAAGGCCAGGAATATTCTGATTCTAGGAAACGCCTTAGGACTTTCCTCAAGAAGCCTCAGCACAGGCCCTTAGCTATTCCTCCTGTACTTGATGTTCTGGATGATTTGTATTCTGACTCCAGTGCTACCCCTGATTCTCTTCCTCCTGCTCCAGCCAAGCCAGACAGGTATTACAGGGTACCAGAAACTCATTCCCATTTATTCAGGGCCCATACTGGTGATTTGGAAACTATTTCACAGGGGCCTAAAGGAGTTTCAGCCTCCACCTCAAAAAATCCTTTGCCCTCCAACAGGGAAGCTAGGTCATTAGAGATGGGGCAAAAGGTTTACATCCACTACCTTATCTATGAGTGCTTTAAATTGCCTTTTTCATATGTTACAATATCAGGATTATCTGTTAGAAGATTTACAAAAAACATTAGCCACTCCTGATCCTTTAGACAGGAAGACTTTGCAGGAAGCTGTACATAACACTCAGCAAGTAAGCAATCACTTCCTGCAGTGTGGATATGATGCACTGGAAGCTTCATGTAGGGCAGCTATGACAGGGGCAGTCCTTCGTAGACATGCTTGGTTAAAAGATCAACCTCTACCAGATCATGTAAAAGCAAAACTTCTGGATGCACCTTTGGAAAAGAACAAGCTTTTTGGTGCAAATGCTAAGGATATGTTAAAGACCATTGAAGAAAAAGCAAAATCAGTTCAGACTGTGAAAGATTTCCTCCAGGTTCAACCCCCAGATTCAGTAGGAATTGGCCTTCAAAAAACTGGTCCTTTCCTAATCCAGAAAAGTTTCAAAGGGGTAAGAACAGACGTGGCCGAGGAAGAGGCCAATACAGAGGCCCTTACAGGGGACGACAATGGCAGCCAGGAAACCAAAGAAGTGACGCAGGGGTTTCACCTGCCCCACAACCACAATCTCAATGACTTTCCTCTACTCCCGCCTACCAGGGAACAACTAGAAGCTCCCTTGGGCAGAAAACTATCTCTGTTTGCGGAAAACTGGCACAGACTGACAAAGGACAAATGGATTTTGGACATTATAGACCGAGGGTACAGGTTTCATTTTCATACCTTACCAAGAAAACAAGGCATGCCAAACCTGCCACAAAATCAGAGGGCAGAGGCTATCAAGCAAATCACTCTGCTGACTCGAATGAAAGCAATAGAAAGAGTTCCACAACAAGAACAAGACCAGGGGTTTTACTCAAGACTGTTCCTTGTTCCAAGAAAAGAATCTCAATGGAGACCAATACTGGACTTGTCCGCATTAAACACCTTTCTCATAATACCAAAGTTCAAAGTGCTGACTCTACAGCAACTCCTTCCCATGCTGGGCAAGGGGTCGTGGCTGATTACTCTGGACCTCAAGGAGGCATACCTGCATGTCCCTATCAGACACAACTGCAGAAGATACCTCAGATTTCTTGCAGGGCCAGAGCATTATCAATTCTCAACATTGCCATTTGGCTTATCTACTGCGCCCAGAGTATTTACAAAATGCCTGGCTTCAGTAATTGCTCATTGCAGGCTCCAGGGCATACAAATTTACCCGTACCTGGACGACTGCCTCATACAAGCGGAAGACAAATTGATGTTGACAAAAAACCTGGATTATGTCATACGATTACTTCAAGCTCTGGGATACACAGTCAACTTCCAAAAGTCAAGACTGCAGCCATCCCAGCAGATAATCTTCTTAGGGGCCAAACTAGACACAGCCTCTCAGATGGCTTACCTGACAGAAGACAAGCAAGAGAAGTTAACTCATTACTTCAAAGGTTTAGCAAAACTCACCCAGATGACTGCAAGGAGTTTCCTACAGGCCCTGGGTTACATGGCATCCTGCATTCTCCTGGTTCCATTAGCAAGACTACACATGAGAAAGCTTCAATGGTACCTAAAAGCATTTGGTCTCAACACAGCAACAACTTGGAGACAATCATACCACTCATTCCATGCCTACAAAGGAATTCCTATGGTGGGCCTCCGTGAGCCAGGCAAACAAAGGTATGTCATTCAAAAAACCACAGATAACACAGACCATGACTACAGACGCCTCAGACCTTGGATGGGGGGCGCACATGGAAGGCAGGTGTATACAAGGACAATGGTCTCCAAAGGAAACACATCTGCATATAAACCAAAAGGAAATGCTGGCAGTAATGCATGCCATCGAGGCCTTTCAACACCAACTCCAGCAAGGCCATTTAATGATACGGACAGACAACACCACTGTGATGTGGTACATAAACAAGCAGGGGGGCACCCACTCTTACCCCCTTTGCAGACTGACAATGCAGCTTTGGGAGAAATCACTCAGCCTAAACATCCAGTTACAATCCCAGTTTGTTCCAGGAAAAGACAATGTGTTGGCGGACAGCCTAAGCAGAAATTTCACAGACCCACACGAGTGGAGGTTACATCCGAAGGCCTTCAGACAACTCACTTCGACATTGGGCAAGCCAGAAGTGGACCTATTTGCCTCTCACCTCAACCATCTTCTACCAAAATTTTGCACAAGGACATACCATCCAAAAGCTTGGAAAATAGATGCCCTCTCATTCAACTGGAACTCCCTAGCAATCTATGCATTCCCACCTCTGCCACTGATGACCTCAGTATTACTAAAGATCAAAGCAGAGAAGCCCAAGGGAATCATAATAGCTCTGGACTGGCCAAGACAACACTGGTATCCACTACTACGGAGCATATGCCACACCAGGAGGTGGGCCCTCCCCCAGTGGCCTCTACTTTTGACTCAACACAATTTCGAAACACTGCATCCAAATCTTCAGACACTGCAGCTAACAGCCTGGGAGATCCCATAAATAACTTCAGCTTATCTCTCTCCAAGGAAGTTCAGCGGATACTAACAGAGGCTCGAAGACCATCCGCCAGAAAGGTTTACTTAGCAAAGTGGAAAAGATTTAGCAATTGGAATACCAGCAAGGGACATGATGCATCATTGTTGAACATCCCACTCATCTTGGAATATTTGGCAGATATGTTAAAGAACGGCTTCTCATATTCTTCCATAAAGATACATGCATCTGCTAGATACAACACTGATCCTCCTGTTTTTTCGCACCCCTTACTAAGGCAATTCCTCAGGGGAATCAAGAACATTAAGCCGCCAAGAAAGGCCCCAGTGCCAGCCTGGGACCTCAATTTTGTCTTAGAAAAACTGACTCCACCTCCATTTGAGCCAGCAGCTTCAGTTGACTTGCAATTTCTCTCTTGGAAAACAGCTTTCCTGTTGGCAATTACCTCAGCAAGAAGGGTTTCAGAGTTACAGGCCCTAATGGCAATACCACCCTTTATCATTTTTCATAGAGACAGGGTTTCATTAAGGACCAACCCTACTTTTATGCCAAAGGTGGTTTCTAGGGTTTCTTTGAATCAAGCCATTCATCTGCCTGCTTTCTTCCCCAATCCTGAGAATAAGGGGGAAAGACTGTTGCATATCTTGGACATTCACAGACCACTTCGATACTACCTGGACAGAACAAAGGCCAGTAGGATGTCTGAACAACGTTTTGTAGCTTACGCCCCTGCAGTCCAAGGAAAAGCAATTTCAAAACAGACTATTTCTAAATGGATTGGACATTGCATCAGATTCTGTTATTCCTTTCATGGAAAGACTGTTCCAGCTAATGTCAGACCACATTCCACCAGAGCTACAGCCACCTCTACAGCATTTTTAAGAGGGGTGCCTACCAAGGACATTCTAGAAGCTGCTACATGGAGCTCCGTGCATACATTCTCCAAACACTACAATCTCCCTCTATACTCCAGATCCAGAGCAGGCTTTGCTTGGCAGTCCTGCAGGGTTCGATTGCCACCATCTTTTTCCTAGAGCATTCCTCCTCCCCCATCTAAGCTATGGTATTCTACCCACATGTTATGACTGCAGTTGCATTCTTGAAGGACATAGTACAGTTTTGTACCTACCATAAATGTAGATGTCCGATAGACATGCAACTGCAGTCGGATTTTCCTCCCTCCATACCCTCTATGCCTAGGGTCCACTCCCTATCCCTGTTACTCTTAGCTGGGATATCTGTTATGGTGTATTTGTTTTATTGCTCATTTACTTGTTTGGAATCCTGTTTTTGTCTTCAAATTTGATTACAGCCTTCCTTGGAGGGCACCTGGCATCTGGGCAAGAAACACTGAAGAAAATGGTGTCGGCTGATGCTTATGTACTCCAGCCGCTGTGACGTCGGAGAGAATGTGACATCAGTCGGCGTCGGACCCAGACTTTGGAATCCGGCCGACCGAGGGCTGCCTGAGGCAGGACAACCCACATGATGTCCTTCATGGATGCATCTGCAGTCATAACAACTGGGTTGTCCTGTCGTCAGGCAGCCCTTCAGTCGGCAGGATTCCAAAGTCCGGTCCGCTTCGCTGATGTCGCACTTCACCCGGCGCCATCTCTGTTGGTCTTGGTATGTGCCATCAGCCCGGCGCCATTTTCCTCAGTCTTTCTTGCCGCGTGGCAAGCAGAAGCTGTTCGCAAGTGCGGTCGGTCGGATCCAGAGATTACCTACCGAATACTACTTGAAGACTTCTAAAGCTAAGTACCCGTTGGGGACTCTTTCTTACCTCAGCCGATGTCAGAAAAGTTAATTGTTTAACCTTGGGAAACAAATACCTCATAAAGATTTCCACTCTTATTGTCTGCCTTGTTTAGGCCCAGCCCACGCGTAGCAGCCTGTTCGGCCTGTGCTTCTTTCAACCGGCGAATGCTTAGGCGCGCCGGTCGGAGTTTGCAGAACAGTTTTTCGGTTCTGATTTTGCGTACATTATGCCGTCGGATCTCCGACTACCCAATCTGCCAAAAACGCCAAAGATAAAGGCCGACACTGGCGTCCGCGGTTCTCGCCAAACCATGGTTAAGCAAACGCGCGGATGATGTCTCGGTTTCGGCGAAACCGAGAAAACTGATCAAAGTACAGCTGAACCTATCTCTACAACTGAGGCCCCTGCTACCACTCTTGAATCGGCCTCCAGAAATTTGTATCCACTACGGTGGTTGCCACTGACTTATCAGACACCATTCCTTGGATGTGTCTCTACCCCAGCATGGTGCTGCTAGGCCTCAACAGCCATGTCCATTAAGGCCCTTACGCCAGGAGCTAAAGCAGCCAAGACTTGCCTAAGACAGTGCCTGTTAAACCCCCACAACCAGGCCCTCTTCTAGTTCTCAAATGCTTTTACTTTGCAGGAAGATTTGAATTTCACTTAACTGGTAGAGGGATCTCAATCTCACCCAGACAGGGCCTCTCAGCCCCCAGAGAAAGAGACCTAGGGCAGAGCCCCTGAGCCAGTGTCCTCTGATGATTCTGGCTTTAGAAAGCGACGTAATCAGACATAACTGACCAGCCAGAGCTCCTTTCTCCAGGCTTTGAAGGATTCTGATTTTGAAGAATCACATTCCAGCTGCTTCCCCACCAGAAGAATTCCTCCTTTGGGAAACCTTGTACCATCATGCCAAGTGCTTAGAGCAGTTCAAGCTTGGCAGCAACAGGATTTTTCAGACTCCAGAAAAAGACTTAGGACCTTTCTGCACCTCCCACAGCACAGGCCCTTAGCTATACCTCTTGTTCTCTGTGGTGGATGATGCTCAATGATGTCTGCTCAGCCTCCAGATTCTTTTTTTACCCCCAGCCCCTGCCAGAACCAGACAGATTTTACAGGGGTGCCAGATACTCATCACCACCTTTACAAGGCCCCACTTGCAGACCCCGAAACTATATCCCAGGGTCCCAAGGCAGTAGCCGCTACTCATAGCTAAAAACCCTATTCCTTCTGAAAGGGAAGCAAGGTCATTAAGACAGATGGGGTAAAAGGTCTACACTTCAGCTACTCTCTCAATAGCGAGCTTTAAATTGTCAGTTTCCACATGATACAATACCAAGAGTTTATGCTTGATCAGTTAACTAAAAACTAACCACTGATGAATCTCTTGATAAGAAATATGTATTGAAATGTGGTAAATAACATACAACAGGTTAGCAACCATTCCAGCAAAATGTGGCTATGATGCACTGACCGGCTTCTCATTTAGATCAGCCATGACTGGCACAGTGATAAGAAGGTGTTTTAGTTGCATGGCTAAGCTGAGCAAGCTTTACCGGATCATGTTAAAGCTAAGTTGCTAGATGCTCCTATGGATAAAGACAAGTTTGTTTGGTACACCTGCCCAGCAGGTTATATGCAAGAAAAATGGAAGAAAAGGCAAAATCTGTTTAAGCAGTTAAGATTTCCTTTGCAGGTTCAACTAAGGCGGTTTTAGCAGGAACTGGCCTGCCAAAAATTGGTCCTTTCCTGACTCACAAAATTTCAAGCAGGCAGGAATAGACGTTCCAGAGGCAGAAACCAATCAGAGGAGGTGCCTACATGGCAGGGTTTCCCTGCACACTAATCCATCCTTCCTTCCCAAGGTGGTGTCAGAAGCCAGTATTAATCAGACTATCAATTTTGCCATCTTTTTTCCTAGTTTACAGAACAAGGGAAAATATAAATTACACCTGCTGTATGTACACAGACAATTGTGATTCTATTTACACAAGAACAAATCCTTTAGTAAATCTTATCAGTTTTCTTACTCAAAACCATTCTTAGGGAAACCAATTTCTAAAGTGACGATTGCTTGTTGGATTTCCCAATGCATTATTTGAGCATATTGTATCAAAAGAATTTCCCCTCCAGGTCAGGTAAAACTGCATTCTACCAGGTCTGTGGCCACTTCAGCAGCTTTTTGGTCTAGGGTGTCATTGGATGATATTTGTTCTGCACTTACTTGGTCTTCATCCTATACCTTCATCTCACATTGCAAATTGGACATTGTATCCAGCAACAGTTAATCTTTTGGCTCCGTGGTGCTCCAGAATATCCTTCCATGAGGGCTTCCCAGGTGTTGGTAGCTGGGGACCCTGTCCCACAGGTTAAAGATGAATTCAAATCAACTGTTTCAGATGGTTATGTACTCACCATAATGTTCCTTCTGAGTAGTTGTACTTCATTTGTCTTCAACCATTCTCCACTCCTACCCCGACGTTGTCACTATTGTCCTGACCATGTATACGGGAGATGTACATTACACAAGGCTCCCTATTATGCTTGGTGTAGGATTCTTTGGACTGTCAGTAGTTTTAAGGTCTTGTTGGGTCGGGTGTGTGTTTTTGCTGAGCAGCAAACTCTGTCTGACGGGAGGAAGGAGACTTAGAGTGTTTATGGGTAAGGAGTCTGAGCTTGGAGCTCGGATCAAATGCTAGTTATGCGACCGTGTTGGATCTGATTCGGATCCATAGACCCACACACAGGTTGAAGGTAAATGAAGTACAACTACTCAGATGGAACGTTATGGTGAGTACATAACTTTTTTCTTTTTACTCCATGAATACCAGGAGTGTAGTTAATAAAGTCAGCGAATTCCATGCCTGGATGGCTAACTACACCCCTGACTGAAACCTGGCTTAAACCACCTAACCTAGTCTGTTATCCTCCCCCCAGGATACAATATTTTAAGACTAGACCGTCTTAAAAAAAGGGGGGGGTAGCCATTGTCTACTCAGGCCACCTTAGTCTCACTAGACTCAACAAACCCACTCCCTCCTTCTCACCCGCTTAACTGCTATTAGCTAATCTGAATCTCTGCAACTTTACAACCATCACTGTGGCTGCTATATATATATATATATATATATATATATATATATATTATATGCATACTATATATATATATTCCCCCAGGCAGCAACATCACCCTACTTGAAAATATTCTCTCATATCTTTCCCAGCACATACATAATGAGACTATCTTTCTTGGGGATGTTGGCATAAACTGGTTAAACCTACAGGCTCCTAGCTCTACTACTTGTATTAACTTATATGTCTTTACGCAGCTAGCCTCAGCACCCACCCAGACTAACAGATCTCCTACTCCTAGTACTCTGTTAATTTAGGGGATCAAATATTAAAATCCAAAGTTGCATAACCTCGAAACCCTGTCAAACTCATAGTGATCACACCCCTATAAAAGTGTTGATACACACCTCAGTTCTCTAAGCCACATAAATACATTACCCATTGTAAACTTGCAAAAGTTTGCCATGCAGCTTTTAATTACCTCCTCTTTAGAATTAACTGGTCACCCCTAACCATACTCCCCTGAGATGAAGCTGTCTGCTACTTTAACTCTACCTTCCTAAACACCCTCAATTCACTTGCTCCTCCATGTACAGTCTGAATTAGATCTAATTCAGGCCCATGGTTTTAATATGACACCCACACAATAATGAAACTGACACGGGGCATGGAAACTATGGTTAAAAACTAAACTTCCTTCCCACTTGATAAAATATAAAGAACTTAGAAACCTGGCAAAAAAACACATTACTAAAGACAAGGACTACTACTTCATCCCCCCCGGTCACTCAGGATGTTTATCTGGAGGAGATGATAAACCAGAGTGAGCCGGAAAGTGTAGCTGCAGTATACTGGAGTGATATTATGGAAAGAATAGAAGAAAAGGTGCCAGAGAAGGTTCCAGAGAAAGTCTTATGCTGAAACACTGCGAAAATTGGCCAAATACGACATTATTGTGTGAGCAGTAAAAAAGGAGGAGGTTTGGACAGAAAAAGTATGGGATAATGTTATAGTACTATTGGGTGTTAAAGTGGAAGAGGTAAGCACTTTCATTTTAATTAACAAAGAAACATTTTGTGACTTAATATTTCAAATTGGTCACGCTATGGAAAATTTTGGGGTGTTATGAAAAAAAAGAAAGTTTCCATGGTCAGAATATGTTATGCAACCATTTTTTGGACAAATGAAAAAAAAGGGTTTTAATTCAATTTAGAACTAAAGTGGAAGCAAAGGAACTGTAAAGAAGTGATGAGCACAACTCAAATATATGATGAAAGAGGCCTGTGGACTTGGGGGATATGAATGTGGAGTCTATTTAAAAATGTTAAATGACAGTGTGATACATACGCCAAGTGTTATTGTTCATAATACAGGATTTAAGTACAGAGGACACTTTTTGTGGAAAAGATGCTAATTTAATGAATGTGATAGAAATGTTATGTGGTCAGACAGGTCATAATGCAAAGAAATGTGAATCAAAGTGAAAAATTTGGTAATGCAGGATATTCATGGTTACAATCTGAGAGAGAAATGCATGAAAAATTAAAATATAAAAAAAAGAATATTTAAATGAAAATGAAAGAAAAGGATGCTGTAGAGGAAGATACACCTCAACCGAAAAATGTATTAGTTTGAAATAAAAGATAAAGAAAAAGAAACAGATGAGACAAGTGAAGAAGAAACGATGGCATATATAGTAAAGGGCAAGAAAAATTCAGTAGGAAAGAGTCAGGGAGAGAGAGAGCGAGAGAGAGTTTTCACATGTAATGGTAACACCAAATAAGAAAGGGAAGGGGTAAAAAATGTGTATATTACTGTTCTATAAAGCCAACAATTTTAGCTTTTAATTTGAACAATATGAAAAATATTGAGGATAATTACTATATATTGGTGTGCTACTGTAGATGCTCAAATAATGTTAGAACATGTTAGAATGTTAATGGAAAGAGAAGTTCAAACATGCTTTGGAACATACTGTTATTTGGAACATAGGTAAAGATGCATGTTCAAGTATATATAAATATATATATATATATATATATATATATATATATATATTATGTAAAGAAAATATAAAGATACTGGATATAACAATAGTATAACTAGGGAGAATAACTGTAGTTGATTTGGGGAAAAGCATGTATATAGGGTTATAGCCTTATATGCATCTGTGACAGAGGAAATATACTGAATTGTGTGTGAATATGGATATCATATTGGCAGGTGACTTTAATTGTAACCTAAAAAACAAAAAGACGGATGTCAAAATGATTACAGAAATTATGAAAAATGGGAAATTAAAATATGGGAAAATAAACACTGGACTTGTAAAAGAAATGAAATTAAGACAAATTGATTACTTCTGAATGTCAAAGTTTAAAAATTGCTCGGAAGGAATAAATTATACTGGATTTTCAGATCATTTAGATATTTGGATAAAAATTCATGAAAATTACTATATTAAAAAGGGGAAATTAATTAAAAGAATTAGTGAAAAAGAATTTGTTAAAGAAGAGAGAGACTAGAGCTTATGGAAACATATTAGTTTGAGACCTTTTTATGAAAATTGGACTGGATACAATTTATTTTTTTTAATATGTAGAAGAAAAGAGGAATAATGGAATACAGTATATTAAGTAAGTATTTTTAATGGTTTAGTAGAAGAAAGAATGTTATATGAAAAAGAAATATATGAAAGAAATTATCAGCAAAAATATTGCTTACAAGGAAAAGAATTTGCGCATTGTTTATATAAAATAAAAGACAAATAAGAATTAAGGGGAAAAGTTAGGGAATATATGAAACAATTAAGAAATATGTACTAGATTTATATAGCAAAAGAGAAGTGTGTTTAGAGCAAATTTATAATGGTGATAAGTTTAATGAAGATAACTGAATATTTAGAGAAAAAATAAATATAAATGAATGAAATTATGAAAGACATGAACATAAATACAGCCACAGGATTAAATGGGATTGAATATAACATGTATAAGGGAATGGAAGACTGGCAAAAAAGGTATTTATACAAGTTATGAATGGATGGAAACTGGGATTAAGCATAAGGAAATTTGTATGGGAATGGTAAAATTCATGTTTAAGAAGGGTAATGAGGAGGAGATAAAAATCGGAGACCTATAATGTTAACATGAATTATAAAATTTTTGTGAATAACTAAGAGTACACTGTAAAATGGAACGGTTATACGATCAAAATTTATTTGGAAGAAAAGGAAGTCAGGAGTTGTGGTGAGTAAGAGAAATAATTGATAAAAAAGTAGAAGTAATGGTTATGAAAAGTGATGTAAGTAAGACATAAGTTAATGTTCAACATGAAGCTTTATGGAGAATTTTGCAGGTGTATAACAAGTCACAAAACATTACACATTATTAAATCAACTCATGAGAAAAATTATGTGAAATTAAGCATAAATAGTCTGGGGAAGATGTGAAAATTTTGTGTGGAATAAAACAAGGATGTACAGCCAGTGGCATCATATTTTCATTAGTCATGAATATAGTAGTTATGGAAATGACAGGTAATGGAGGGTATAAAATGATGGAAGTACAAATACCAATAATGCATACTTAGGGTAATGACATTGTAATGTTGTGTCTTTCGGCTTTTCCCGGTTAGGGGTCCCCATAGTGGAACTCTGGCCCGCTAATGATTGGCAGTAGATTTTACGTGCTGAGTTGCCGGCCCTGATGCAAAACCTTCAATGAAGGTATGCCCATTCACGGATGTCTCCACACAGAAGACGCTCTAGCTGAGAATCGAACAGGACAACGTCTTACTGTGAGATGACAATGCTACCACAGCACCACCACCACAGTACTCGCTAATGACATTGTAATGATTGCTAAAAAATTATGGATGGAAGAAATGAGAAATAATTTATGTTAAAAATATTGGTTTCAGAGTAAATAAAGAGAAAAGTAAATGGTTTGGTTATGAAGGTATAATAGGAAGTGTAGAATATAATGAAAAGTGTATAGATATTTAGGTATAGTATTTGGTAGAAGTGAACATAAACATGAGCAGTGGGGAAGTAGTTATTACAGGAATCAAAGATATGATTGCCTTTTGGAAAACAAGTTTTCTTATGGAAAAACACATTTGATACAGTAATATTGGGTAAAATAGCCTATGTGGCTAACATTTACATGATACCGGTGAAGTATGAGAAAAAAATGACTAAAATATTTTCATTTATCTTGGGGTCGGGATTGAACCCTGTAGAGAGGAGTTTTATATGTGCAAGAAGAACAGGGTGGACTGGGATTGATAAATTTAGTTCTATATGTAGCAACTTTAAATATTTATAAAGTATTAAAAGGAGTGAAGAAAGATGATAAAAATTTGGTGGTGATATGTAGTAAATCCAAGGAACTGTAGGAACAAATGGGAATGAAGAAAATAAGTAGAAATGTTAATGAAGAAATGAGAGAATAATAGCAAAATTGTGTCATGGAAAATAAAAATGTAGCAGAAAAAAATAGAATGGTATGTTAATGTCATGAAATCCTTTTATTTTGTTGATTCATGGGAAGACTTGCAAATAAGAAAAAAGCAGTTACGATGAGATACAAAAATTATAAAATTTTTTTTTGTGGTGGTTGTCCATAGGTAAATTACCTGTAAAGCAAATATGGCTTACAAAATTACAGGATAGAATATGTAATAAATGTAAAGAGTTTGAAACTACAGAACATGTTTTTTTTTAAATGTGTAAGGTGCAGTGGTTAGGTTTCCTGGCTCATAACAAGAGGTTCACCTGTTTGATTCTCAGTTGTGGTGCCTTCTGTGTGGAGTCTGCATGTCCCCCCTGTGGTTGCTTGTTTCTTCCAGGTGCCCTGGTTTCCTCCCACATTCTAAAGACTTACAGTAGGTGGATTGGATACTCTAAATTGGCCGTAGGTCTGTGTGCGCGCGCGCGAGTGAGTAGTACGGATGAATTACTGCGACAGGGCTAGCCACCTGGTAGTGTAAACCTTGGCTCAAAGTGACTCGTTAAGTGACACCCCTGCCCCATGTGCAAAAATGATGAAAAAGGGGGTATGGATGGAAAGAATTCAAGAGTTAAAGTATGTAAAACATGATTTAAAGATTATTTGAAATGTTAAATATGGACATGATAGAATATGGTTATGAAGGAATGTCTCAAAAGAAGGGAAAGGAAATGGACAGTTATATTTTATGTAAAATGGACAATATAGAATGAAAGACTTAATAAAATCAAATACAATGGAAAATGGACATTTCAAAAATATTGGAGAAAATGTTTTTATTTTTGGGTGAAATGGTGGGGGGAATACTTAATTTTATGTAAATATAAATGTGAATGTGTAAATAATATGTTGATAGATGCGATGTGATCTTTTACATCCATCTGAGCTACCAGCAACTCAAGCAGATGGGACTTTGGTTTAACATAGCATCTGAATGAATATGCTTGGCTAACCTACTTGTATTATCCTTAATGCACCCCTGTTATTTATTTTTATTTTTATTTTACATTTGTTGACCGGGCTAGTCTAGCTGGATACATGTCCATTTTCAGTAGAGGCCTGGGGAGAAAAGCTCCAAAGACATATGGAATAGAAAAAATAAAAAATGCAAAATACAAAATATAAAACTATAGTATAAGATATACAAAGGAGTAACAGTAAAGATGCATGCAAAAAACTAAACTAGAAAGTGGTAGGAGTTTAAGTAAGCAAAAATTAAAAAAATGTTTTTTTCTTTTTTCACCCACATAGTAGCAATAGAGAGCATTCATTAAAAATAGTATTAAACTACAATACTTAGAATGAGCTTAGAAAGGCAGTAAGGGATACTGTAAAAATGCAAGACAGTAAGTTTACAATGTTGTTGAGATGTAGGATGTTAGCTAGGGTTAGTGCAGGAACATAACCAGTGTATGTTGAGATGATTTTAGTTTCTTTTTAAATAGTGTAAGAGATGACAGAGAAGTGAAGTCAGTAGGAAGTGAATTCCATAACTTTCCAACAGTGTTCGAGAACAGGGTATCACCTGCTAAGTTATCAGATCTGCAGGTGTTAATCAGAAGTTTGTTGGATGACCGTAGGTTTTTAGGATTGTTGTAGGGGATGAAAAGGCTTGAGAGGTATTGGTGTATTTGTGGGATGAGAGAGAATATTATGGTCTATAGCAAGCTGGAGATATTGTAAATGGTGTAGAAACTCAAGCCAGCCAAGTTGTTTTAGGTTAAGGCAGTGATGAGTCCTGAAAGGGGAGGCAGTAGCAAATAGAGCAATATTATTATAGGATACTGCTAGTTTGCTGATGTTACTTTTAGAAAGATTTGTATAAATGGGAGAGGCATAGAGTAGAGATAAGGTGAGTTCTTGCTAAAGCAGCCCTGGCTGTTGGTGTAAGAAAGGGTTTGACTGTATAGAGGGAACCTAGTTTTTTATTGACTGTTTTTATAGTGTTATTGATATGAGTATCAAAATTGAGGTTATTGTCAATTGTTATTCCTAGTAGTTTAGTAGTTGGGTCAGGAGAAATAAGTGTACCGTTGTTTGATGTGCGTGTGAAATGAAATGGGGGGGACTTACAGGTAGGTGAGAAGAGGAGCATTTTAGTTTTTTTGGGATTTAGAAGGAGGCAACGGTCAGTGAGCCATTGTTCGACAGTATTAAATGCTTTCTGGGTAAGGGTATGTAATTCAGTTGGAGAAGTAGCTGAACAGATAATAGTAGAATCATCTGCATATTGAATGCATGTAGTATGTGGAATTACTAACTGAAGATCATTTATATAAATGGAAAAAAGCAGAGGACCTAATATAGAACCCTGAGGGACACCGAGAGAGATGTGCAGGAGATTAGAAAGGTTATTGTGCTAAAGTACAGCCTGCTGTCTGTTTTCAAGGTAAGATTTTAACCAACTGATGGCTAAGGAATCAAGAGAAAGCGATTTCATTATATGTAAGAGGAGTTTGTGATTAACCATCTCAAAAGCTTTGGATAAATCAAGGAATACTGCAGAGGAAGGGAATACTTTTGTTCCGGTTTTTATTAATACAATCAGTGAATGATAGCAGGGCAGTTGTAGTACTGTGGTCTGGCCTGAAGCCATTTTGACAGTTAGCTAGTAAGTTATTTTGTAGAAGGTGTTGAAGTTGCTTATGGATACACTTTTCCATGATTTTTGCCAGAGGAGAGAAAGCTATTGGATGGAAGGTAGAGAAGTCATAAGAGTTGCCACCTTTGTGTAATGGAATAATGTGGGAGATTTTCCAGATTGATGGGATATTGCCTTCACTTATGGTTCTATTGATCAGAATAGATATTGGGTAGGCAATGGCTTTTGCACCTTTTTGAAGGTATTCTGCAGGGTGTTGGTCAGCTGAAGGGGTGTTGGGTTTAAGTTTTGTGAGTAGGGAGGATATGGTGGAGGTGGAGAAAGGTTGTAGCTGAAATAAGGGGGGGGAGCAGTTGGGGATGAAATAGTAATATTAGAGGTATCAGGAGATAGGTGGTTGGCAAGAGCTTGGATGGCATTGGTGAAGAAGGAATTAAAGGCATTGGCAGTGTGAATAGGATTATTGGGGTTAGAGCCTAGTGGATTGGGAGTGATTGTCCTGGGTGAAGAAGTTTGTTAATGCTGTTCCAAAACTTTTGAGGTTTGTTTTGATATGTCTCCTGTACTTGAAGATAAATTTATTTTTTGTCTAGAATGATGGCTTTTTTTGTACTGTTTCTAAGTTGCCTAAAGGTTTGGTGATTGAATGCATTCTTAGTGGAACGCCATTTTCTCCAAGATTTGTTTCTTAAAAGGATTTTTGCCTAGTATCATTAGAGAGCCAGGGGGCTGGTTTGGATTTACATCTAACAGAACGTTCTGGAGCATGGCGGTTCAGGATGGTTAAGAATGTAGTGTTGAAATACACTACTGCTTCGTCCAGTGGGAGAGATTTTAGTGGTGACCAGTTCATTTGAAAAAGCTCTGTCTGAAAAGAGTTCAGGATTAAATTTCTTTTTGTTACGTACAGCTCTGACCGTATTAGGGTAGGTGAGGTTAGTTTTATGTCTAATATATGTGAGAGCGTGATTGCTTATGTCATCAGGAAGGATTCCTGCTTTATAAGTTTGGTGATGATTGTTAGTAAGTATCCAGTCCAGGGTACTTTCTTTATTGGGTTTATTTATTCTGGTGAGGAAGTTGATAGATTGTGAGAATCCGAAGTTTATATGGTTGGTAGGGAGATGATTATGACAGGACTGCCAGTCTGTTAAAATCTCCTAGGATTATGGTTTCTTGGGGTAGATTAGAAGTCCAGTTGAGGATATTTTCAAGGGTGTTAATGTTATTACCAGGGGGCAGGTATAAACAAATGACATTTATCGCTTTACAAGTATTGATTTGAAGTTTGGAGATTAGTATTTCTGCTTTATTATTTTGAGGTGGAGAAAGGTCTGTAGTGCTGACTTGTAGTTTGTGTTTATATAGGATTGCGACCCCTCCTCCCTTTCTAGTGGTGTCTTTTCTAATGATGTTATACCCGGGTGGAGTTCTTTCATTGTCTAGAACCATGGGTTTTAGCCAAGTTTCAGATAAGCATAAAAGATCGAATTGGTTGATATCTAAGAGGGCATGTAGATGAGGAATTTTGTTGTTAATGCTACGAATATTAAGGTGTGCTATGAGGAGAGAGTTAGCAGGCTTTGAAGGGGCTATGGAGCTAGAGATATTTGTTTTACATGGTACTGAGATGGGGGTATGGTAAGGGCCAGGGGTAGGATGCATATCACCACCTAGTAGGAGGTGAAGGTGTGTAATGTTTTTATTGAGAATATATTTTCTAAAGTTGTCAGGTTGGAGTATGAAATGAGTGTGGGTATATTTGATGGGAGGTAGTCTATGATATTTAGGAAGAAGGTAGCTAGGTTTGTATATGATGTTGAGGAAGTGTAGTGATGTATATGGTGGAGGTGTAGAAGTGCATTTGGCGGGGAAGGGAGGGATGTAGTGTAGAGGGTGCTCATAGGAGGTTAAAAGATAGGCAGTAGTGAGGGAAGAGATGATAGGAGCAAGAGAGGTATTTTGAATAGGTAAGGGGTGTGGAAAGTGGACATAGTGGGAATGATTAGCAGGAGGAGAAAGTTGGAGGTGAGGCCAATTGGTAGGTATAGGGTTGAATGTGGTAGAGTTTTGTAGAGAGGATAAATAGGAGGTGGTATTTAGGTAATTGATTGATTAATGTGAATGGATGAAGTTTTGTGGAGGTGTGGTATAGGAGGAGTAAGGTAGGAGTGTTGGGGGTGGGTGGGAATTGGGGGCAGGGTAAGGGAGCGGAGTGAGCCCACAGGGCGAACGGAGCTGGAAGAGAGCAAGGAGTAGTTTGCCAGGAGAGACCATCAGTGCAGTAAGGAGACTGCATGTGAGTCTGAAGGTAAGAGGTTTGGCTGAGGGAATAGGAGACTTAGGAAGAAATGGAGATTAGGATGTGAGAAGAGTAGGCAGTGATGTGAGATGCCTTAGGACAGTGAAGATGGGGAAATCAATGAGACATGAGAAGCTGGGGAACTTAGAAGGGGAGCTAGAGAGGAAGAAGTGGCTGACCTGACCGGGGGCTTGCCTAACCTTATAGTATGGTAAAGTTGTGTTTTGGATACAATTTTACAAGTAGTTTAAGCAACACATACTTTCACTGTCCTTAGCAGGGATGGTCTCACAGGGAGCTGGTAATTAAGTTCTTAGCTCAGGGTAAGTTCCTTGGATAGTAAGTAGGGCACTTTCAGTTGGTCTGGAGCAAGGACGTGTAGGAACACACAGGCTGGTACATATATATATATATAGAGAGAGAAACAGGTAGTGAGGCATACAGTACATAAGCTAGGCATTCAAAGCATCACAAAAATGTTAACACAGATTCAGTACCATGAATTAGCTCAGCAGAGAAAACAAACTACACAGTAATAATGTTAAACAACAGGACATAACATGATACATTATTTAGCAACTATTACAAGAGATTGCAAAGCTAAGGTTCTGTAACATAAAGTGAAATTCAAGTACTTTACTTGTCCTGTACTAGTTCTTAAGCAGGATATAGTAAGAAAGGAATAGGTAGAGGGGGAAAGTGGTAGAAGGAGGAGTAGTTGTAAAGGCTATTTAGCTAACATTATGCTGATAAACAGGTAAATAGCAGGGTACAGTAGGATGGGGATAGGCAGAGGGGGAAAGTGGTAGAAAGAAGAGTAGTAAAAAGGCTATTAAGCTAACATTATGCTGATAAACAGCTTAGAGAACCAATTAAATAGAACAAGAAGCTTAGGTTAAATATTCTTCCCAGGTAGGAAGAGGATACGATAGTCTGCCAAAGATTAGTGGTCAGACAGTGACTAATAAATGGTTCACTAACAGGTTAAAGCTATTGCAGGAAATGTTTATTAATGGTTTAATAGGTAATATATTAACCTACTGTTAGAGTTAAGTAAGACATAGATGGCATGGGTGATAGCTGCTATATGGCGAGGAAAGAAGGTGAAAGACGTTTAGTTTAAGGATGGCTAAAGGGTGAGGTAGTCCCAATGGTATTTCCCTGCTCCTTAGCAGTTAAAAACTACTTGAGTCAGTTCCAAGTGCTCTGAGGCAGATGGAGCCGTTATATGTAGATAAAATATGTAAAATACGGAAAGTAGGGAGTTGGTCGCTAACGTATGCACAAGAACTGTAAAAATAACAGCTCAGCACCAGAGAAATCAAAAATTAGGTTACCGTGTACACCACGCTAGGAAGGTATAGCGTTTGTGGCAAAAAAGTAAGAATTGTGTGATTAATTAGGTTGCTGTGTGCACCACGCTAGGTAGGTGTAGCATTTGCGGCAAAAAAGTAAGAATTATGTTAAATACAGAAATATTGAGGGTAAATAAGTGAGAGGCTGGTCTATGCCCAAAAGCTGTACTAAACAGCTCCGCGGCAGAGGAGTTACTACCTCTAATGCCACGTGCACAACGCTAGTTAGAGGTGGTGTTCTCGGCAATAAGAGGTTTTCTTTACTAGTCTCTTCTGGCAAAGGCAGTGCACAGAAGTTTAGATATTTGCTTCCGATAGAACGGAACAGATGATCTAAATAATAAAACAATCTAATTGTACCCAGTGCACAGAAGTGTAGATATCTACTTCTGACAGGGCGGATCAGATGATCTAAATGGATAAAACAATCTAATATGCACACCAACGATAGGGTAGTCTGTGTGGGGCAGAATTAATTTATGGGAAAACAGAACCCCCTCCTGTTAAAAAGAATTAAAGGCTAGTAAGCAAGTCTGGAACCCTGAGAACTCATACAGTGGACAGGTTATTAACTATATTACAAAAAGTTTCAGGTACACAATGCTGGAAGACTGTTAACAGAACAGCACAAATGTCAGCGTTGTAACAAAACAAAAAAGAAAAAACTATGCACTGATATAACTTTGTTATAAACAGCAATGTACTTGCAGTCCTGGGAGAGGCAAACAGTTGCACTAATGTATGTAGAGAGCTCATGCGCACAACGCTAATAGGTTTTAGCGATCGCGGTAAGAGTATTGTAATAACAAGAAGAAAACGGATATCTCTCATGGAGTTTAAAATTAAGCAAAAAAGTAATACAAGTAAGAAAATGATAATACAGGTTCAGTACACACAAATGTTCCTAAGTATTAGATTACCTTACTGTAGGAGGGAGCACCAGAGCAGGACGTACAGCAGCCAGGTAAGGGATAAAAGAAGAAAGATGGCCTCCTCAGGTGTGGGGTATATTTATAAGGTGGGAGAGGACTCTAGGGCGGGGAGGGGGGAGAGGTTCAGCAAATAGTAGATAAGGGGCAGGTACCGCGAGATAAGCAGCAGCAGATAGTTAGAGGGGAGGAGGAGTTTGCATCAGGGGAAAAGCGGGAGTAGATTACTGATGCAATGAGTGGGTAGAGGGGTGCACAAAAATGGAATAGAAAGTTGTGGAAGGAGAAGCAAGGTGGGGGAAAGGGAGCAAGGAGTAGTTTGCCAGGAGAGACAATCAGTGCAGTAAGGAGACTGCAGGTGAGTCTGAAGGTAAGAGGTTTGGCTGAGGGAATAGGAGACTTAGGAAGAAATGGAGATTAGGATGTGAGAAGAGCGGGCAGTGATGCGAGATGCCTTAGGACAGTGAAGATGGGGAAATCAATGAGACATGAGAAGCTGGGGAACTTAGAAGGGGAGATAGAGAGGAAGAAGGGTATGATAAAGTTCAGAATGCCTATTATACAGAGATAAGGTGGAGAAGGGCGCAGAAAACAGGGCAAGAAGCTATTCCTGAAGTGCCACCAGCAGGTAAGACACATACATTACATTAAGTAAGACAGCACATGGGATAACGACTAGAGTGGGGAAAACAAAAAAATGGGGGGGGGGGGGGAGGTATGGGAACCAGAGAAAAGTATGAGTTCTGGTTGCAGAAATAATGGAAGAGGGAGGTAGTTTGGGTGCTGGCACTGCAGTATCTAATTGATCCATCTGGTGTGGGAATAGACCCCACAGCCTTCTGAACCAAAGGTGAAGGTGTACCTTTTGTGCCACTGATTACTGACTAGTGAAACTAATCTGACAGAAGTATATTGGGAAAAGTTAACTATACCACTGTTAGAGGAAGATGAGGCTCAACAGCTTAATGTTTATTAAGATAGGAGGAGATGAAGTAAAAATGGTGATTTGTAATCCGTCATTGAAGAAGTCACCCGGAAAAGATGTTATTGCTGTGGAACTTAGGAGGGAAGAAACTGATACAGATCTGTAAGATTAGTATTTTAAAAGGAGGGAAAGCACCACCATCATTTACTGTTGCAGGGCTAGCCACCTGGCGGTGTAAACCTTGGCTCAAGAGGATTTTCACTGTGGAAGTGAAATCCCGACCCCATGTCAAAATGGGAAAAGGGGTTGAAGATGGATGGAAAGCACCACCATCTTGGAAAAAACTGTGGTGGTTGTATTACCTAAAGCGGGTATGGACTCCTCAGACCCAGTTTCATATAGACCCACTTCAATTTTAAACCATGATTATAAAGGGTTTATGTCTGTACTAGCTAAAAAAATGGTGAAGGTGTTGCTGAAATTGATAGATGTAGATCAGTGTGGTTTTCTGGAGGGGAGGTGAACGTTTGAAAAAAGAGAGCAATATCATCATTGTTTGGTCTTGATGCAGAGAAGGCATTTGAAAGAGTTAACTGGTATTTTGAGTAGGACAATGAAAACATTTGAGTTCCCTGACACAAGGTTAATTAGGAGGACATGCAGGTTTGGAGGCAAGAATTTAAGTGGAACGTTTCTTCTTTCTAGAAGAACCAGGCAGGGGTGTCCTCTTTCAGCGCCATCATCATCAACACTTTGTTCTCATTTTCTCCTTGGGTTAGGCATGTTATGTCCTCTGTCACCCTCTCTCTCGATTCAGTACCACTGTCTTCCCTTTAATATTCATGTCTGACTGTAGCATATCTTCCCTCACGCAGTTCATCCATCTCTTTGCTGAATGACCTTGTTTTCTCTTACCTTCTTGCCACCTTTCCCAAATCTTCACCAAATTGTCTTTTCTGGACATGTGCCTGAACCACCATAATCTGTTTTTGGGCTTCTTTGCAATTGGAGTTACTTTGACTTCTGCTCTGATGTCCTCATTTCTTTGTGTGCGTCTACCAGCTATCTTCAGAACATCACTTCAAGCTTCAGCTGCTGTGGCTTTATTGTCTAGGTTTCTGCTTCTTTGGCATTCTTTTGTCGTACACAATCCTTGACACTCTGTGCCAGTTGAAAACAATGCCTCAGATGTCGTTCAAGGATGCATCTGCAGTCCTCACATATGGGTTGTCCTGCCTCAGGCAGCCCTTCGGTCGGACGGATTCCAAAGTCTGGGTCCAGTGTCGGCTGATGTCGCCCTCTCCCCAACGTCAGAGCGCCTGGGGTATAAAAGCGTCAGCCGTCGCCATCTTCCCCAGTCTTTCTTGCCGCGTGGTGCCCGAAGCATAAGCAGTTCGCAAGTGCCGGTCGGCCAGCTCCTGTAATTCAGCTACTGAAGACTTCAAAAGCTAAGTACCCCGTTGGGGACTCTTTCTTGCCTCAGCCGATGTCAGATTAAGTTAATAATTGCTTAACTTGTGGGAAACAAATACCTCATAAGGATTTCCACTCTTAATGCCTCCCCTGCCTAGGCCCAGACCACGACGTCTCGGCCTGTTCAGCCTGTGCTTCCTTCAGTCGACGCACTCTTAGGCGTCGGGCGGAGTTTGCAGAGGAATTTTTTGGGGCTAGTTTCTCTTACAACATGCCGTCGGAGACTCCTCATTTAACCAAGAAACGGAAGGACAAGGACCGACACATGCGGACCGCGGTTTCGGCTGAAACCACGGTTAGGCCTACTGCGAGTGTCTCTGTCTCGGCTGAAACCAAGTCCTTGGTACTTCCGTCCTCTGAAACCGCTCAACCGACAACCTCGGCCCCGGAGGCCCCTACGGAGTCGGTTATTGAATTTCCTTCAGAAACTGGTGTCTTGGAATCTTCCGACACCATTCCTCTAGACAAAACTACTTCAGCTCGTGGTGCAGCCAGGCCCCCTGCATCCGTGTCCATTAGGGCATTCACCAGGGCTAAAGCTGCTAAACACACAAAAACTTTGCCTCCCAGGGTTATTCCTCAGGGACCCACTACAGGTTCACAGATTCCAAGTTTGGCAGAGGACCTTATTTCCTTAATTAGGGGCTCTCAGCCGCATCCGGACAGGGGCACTCAACCTTCTCTAGACAAAAGGCCCAGGTTTGAACCCTCTGATCCCCACTCCTCAGATGAGGCCTCTGATGGCTCTTCTCTCTCGGACTACCAGGAGGAGGCTTTCTCGGCCTACGAGGATTCTGTTGCAGAGGAATCTATCCCCTCGGCCTCCCCTCCTGAAGAACTGTCCTTCGGGGAGACCCTTCACACTATGAGAGCATTTCAAATGGCAGGGCCAGGAATTCTCTGATTCCAGGAAGAGATTAAGGACTTTTCTGCATTTACCTCCGCATAGACCTTTGGCTATTCCTCCTGTTTTGAATATCAGTGATGATGTGTACTCTGAGTCTAGCTTAACCCCTGACACTCTTCCTCCGGCTCCCGTCAAACCCGATAGGTTCTACAGGGTCCCGGACTCGCATCATTTTCTTTACAAGGCCCACTCAGCTGATCCAGAAACTATTTCCCAGGGCCCTAAAGGGGTTGCAGCTGCCGCCACTAAAAATCCACTCCCCTCTGAAAGGGAGTCCAGGGCTTTAGAGAGATGGGGTAAAAAAGTGTATACTTCTGCTACTCTTGCTATGAGAGCATTAAATTGTCAATTTCATATGATACAGTACCAAGAGTATTTATTAGATGAATTGCATAAAAAACTGTCTTCACCTGAACCCCTAGATCGCAAATCACTTCAGGATCTGGTACATAACTCCCAACAGGTTAGCAACCATTTCTTGCAGTGTGGTTATGATGCATTGGAAGCTTCATGTAGGTCAGCTATGACAGGTACAGTCATACGTAGACATGCTTGGCTGAAGGAACAATCTCTGCCAGACCATGTTAAAGCAAAGCTTCTGGATGCTCCACGGGAAAAGCAAAAGTTATTTGGCTCCACTGCTCAAGAGTTCTTAAAGAAATTTGAGGAAAAGGCAAAATCTGTACAAACAGTCAAAGATTTTCTCCAAGTCCAACCACTTGGCCTACCAAGAATTGGTCCTTTCCAGACACAGAGAGATTTCAGAGAGGCAAGAACAGGCGTGCCAGAGGTAGAGGGCAAGCTAGAGGCTC
This sequence comes from Protopterus annectens, assembly GCF_019279795.1. Lineage (NCBI taxonomy): Eukaryota > Metazoa > Chordata > Ceratodontiformes > Protopteridae > Protopterus > Protopterus annectens. The sequence goes on from NC_056742.1 coordinate 245,013,779, forward strand.
CTACAGAGGACGTCAATGGCAGCCTCCCAATCAGAGAGGTAGTGCAGGACCTACAACTGCTGCACAAGGACAGAATCAATGACTTTACTTTGACTCCGCCAACCAGGGCTCAATTAGAAGCACCTTTGGGCGGAAAGCTTTCTTTATTCTCAGAAAATTGGCACAGTATTTCAAGGGACAAATGGACACTGAAAATAATAGACAAAGGATACAGGTTCCATTTTCGCACATTACCAAAAAGAAAAGGCATGCCAGACCTGCCACCGAATCAAAGGGCAGAGGCTTTGAAACAAATCTCCAACTTAATGCAAATGAAAGCTATAGAAAAGGTTCCTCTTTCAGAACAAGGCCAAGGATTTTATTCCAGACTATTCCTTATTCCAAGAAAAGAAAATCAATGGAGGCCTATTCTAGACTTGTCCGCACTGAATACTCATCTCATTGTGCCAAAATTCAAAATGCTGACTACAGCAACTCCTTCCCATGCTGGGCAAGGGGTCTTGGCTGGTGACTCTAGACCTCAAGGAGGCATACCTGCATGTCCCTATCAGACAAAGTTGCAGAAGATACCTCAGATTTCTTGCAGGTTCAGAGCATTATCAATTCTCAGCATTGCCCTTTGGCTTAACTACTGCGCCCAGAGTATTTACGAAATGCCTGGCATCAGTAATTGCACACTGCAGACTTCAGGGGATTCAAATATACCCATATCTGAACGACTGCCTTATATAAGCGGAAGGCCAACAAACTTTGGTAAAACACTTGAATTATGCCATCCACCTACTTCAGGCCTTGGGATACACAGTCAACATCCACAAATCAAGACTTGTTCCATCCCAAAGAATAACTTTTCTGGGTGCGGATCTAGACACAACCACCCAAATGGCTTTTCTCACAGAAGAAAAACAGACAACTACCGGATTATTTCAAAAATCTGACAAAACAAACTCAGCTGACTGCAAGGAAAATCCTGCAGGCCCTGGGTTACATGGCATCTTGCATTCTTCTGATGCCCCAAGCAAGGCTGCATATGAGGAAACTACAATGGTACTTAAGGAGTTTATGGACTCAGCACAGTCACAGCTTAGAAACTTTGATCCCACTCATTCCATGCCTCCAAAAGGAATTTCTGTGGTAGGCTCAAGCAAGCCAGTCAAACAGGGGTCTGCCCTTCAGCAAACCAATAGCCAGCCAAACCATTACAACGGACGCTAATAACAATTACAAAGGACAAATGGACAAAGGCCACCTGCTAATACGGACAGACAATACCACAGTTATGTGGTACATAAACAAGCAAGGAGGTACCCATTCCTACCCTCTTTGCAGGCTGGCAATGAATCTTTGGGAACTTTCCCTAAAACTCAATATAGAGCTGCAATCCCAGTTTGTGCCAGGAAAAGACAATATACTGGCGGACAGCCTAAGCAGAAATATCATGGATCCACATGAATGGATGCTGCACCCAGACATCTTCCTTCAGATAACAAAATCATGGGGGAGGCCGGACATAGATCTTTTTGCCTCCCACCACAACCATCAGCTGAAGAAATTCTGCTCAAGGACATACCACCCACAAGCATGGAAAGTGGACGCCCTCTCTTTCAGCTGGAATACTGTAACAGTGTATGCATTTCCACCTCTTCCATTAATGACCAAGGTCTTACTGAAGATCAGGACAGAGCAGCCAAAAGTGATTCTGATAGCTCTGGACTGGCCATGACAGCACTGGTACCCACTGTTAAGGAGCATGTCACGCACGAAACCATGGCTTCTACCACAATGGCCACTTCTGACACAACACAATTACAAAACTCTGCACTCCAGCCTGAAAACCTTGCAGCTGACAGCCTGGAGAATACCTTGACTCCTCGCGAGGATAAGCTATCCAAGAGAGTCAAGGATATCATCATGGAAGCTCGCCGGCCTTCCACAAGAAAGGCATATTCAGCAAAATGGAAAAGATTTCGCACTTGAGCACTACCAAGGGCCTAGATGTGACAGTGATGAACATGGCACATATCCTGGAATACTTGGCAGAAATGCTCCACAATGGCCTTTCTTACTCTTCCATAAAAATTCATGCTTCAGCAATTTCAGCAGAATACAATACTGATCCACCTGTCTTCTCTCATCCTCTCCTAAGGCAGTTTCTAAGAGGAATTAAAAACATCAATCCTCCAAGGAAACCACCAGTGCCAACTTGGGACCTTAACTTCATGTTGGAAAAATTAACTCTACCTCCCTTTGAACCAGCAGCATCTTCAGAACTACAGTTCCTGTCTTGGAAGACTGCCTTCCTTCTGGCCGTAACCTCAGCAAGAAGAGTGTCTGAATTGCAGGCCCTCATGGCAGTTCAACCATTCCTTATTTTTCATCAGGACAGAGTCTCATTGAGAACCAATCCTTCATTCATGCCAAAGGTGGTATCCAGGGTCTCATTGAACCAAGCTATTCACCTGCCTGCCTACCTTTCCAAATCCACAAAACAAAGGGGAGAAACTTCTGCATACCCTGGACATTCACAGACAGTTGCGCTACTACTTGGACAGAACTAAGACTTGCAGAAGAACTGACCAGTTTGTAGCATATGCTGCTGGTATACAAGGAAAAGCAATTTCCAAACAGACAATTTCCAAATGGATAGGGAATTGCATTCAATTCTTTTACTCTTTTCATGGCAAAACTGTGCCAGTTAACATTACACCTCATTCCACCAGAGCCACAGCCACCTCCACAGACTTCTTAAGAGGGGTGGCTACCAAGGACATTTTAGAAGCTGCTACATGGAGCTCCGTGCATACATTTTCCAAGCATTACAACTTACCCTTATATTCCAGATCCAGAGCAGGCTTTGCTACGGCAGTCCTGCAGGGCATTTTAGCTACACCATCCTTTTCTTAGATCCTACCACCCCCAGCTTGGCTATGGTATTCTACCCATATGTAAGGACTTGCAGATGCATCCTTGAAGAACATAGTACAGTTTGTACCTACCATAAATGTTGATGTCCGATAGGTATGCATCTGCAGTCAGGTTTCCCTCCCTCCTTCCCCTCTGTGGTATTTCTTGGGTACTTATCCCTCTTATAGCTAGCTGGGGTTATCTATTATGGTGTATTTGTTTTATATTGCTGTGCATGTTTGGAATTTTTTGCATCTCTCCAAATTTAGCCTTCCTTAGAGGGCACCTGGCATCTGGGGCAAGAAAAACTGAGGAAGATGGCGTCGGCTGACGCTTTTATACCCCAGGCGCTCTGACATCGGGGAAAGGGCGACATCAGCCGAAGCCGGTCCCAGACTTTGGAATCCGGCTGACCGAAGGGCTGCCTGAGGCAGGACAACCCATATATAAGGACTGCAGATGCATACCTATCGGACATCTACATTTATGGTAGGTACAAAACTGTACTTTCTCAAATGTGCCGGTGGGTCGCTATCAGAGTTTGAATTTCAGCTGAAAACATCTAAACCTAAGTACCGCATTGGGGATCCTTTTTTCTTATACTAAATGATGTCCGAAAAAGTTAACAATTGTCTCACCTGTGGAAAACAAATACCACACTGACTCCCACTCATACTTGATGCTCATCGTGTTTCACTGCTGTGGTCATTGCCTTTGGGTTATCTTGCCGTCAGGTGGTCCCGCAGTCGGCCAGAGTTCCAATGTCTTGGTCGGGCATCTGTTGCTGTCGCCTCTTCCCTGCCGTCAGTGTGCCAGGGGTATACAAGATGCAGCCGACGCCATTTTCTTCAGTCTTTCTTGCCGCGTGGTGCCCGAAGCAAAAACAGTTCGCAAGTGCCAGTTGACCGACTCCTGAGATTTTCAAATTCGAATTTCAGAACTGAAGTCTTCAATAAAGCTAAGTACCCCGTTGGGGAAACTTTTTCTTGCCTCAGACCGATGTCAGTAAAAGTTTATAATTGTATTTCTTTTGGGAAGCAAATACCTCATAAGGATTTTCATTCTTACTGTATTCCATGCCTAGGCCCTGACCACGACGTCACTAGTTGTCTGTTTTGTGCTAGATTTAACAAACACACTATTAAACGTCGGTTTGATTTTGCTTTGCATTACTTTGGCCAAAGGTTCAATTATACAATGCCGTCGGAACAACCGATAGCCGCACTTCACAAAAAACGCAAAGACGAGGCTAAGGACAGGCATCCGAGGTCCAAAACTGACAAAGCCTCTTCTAGGCCAGTCGCCGGTTCTCAGGGAGGCGCTTTCGCAGCCCCTGACACCTGCTACCTCAGAGCCACAGGCCGACTCCAACTCCCAAGTAGAGACTACCAGGCCTCTGGAAACTCAAGGTGTTGGGCCTATGGAAACTAATCCCTCAGATGGGTCCAGAGCCGCTGAGCAGGCACCGGCTTCTGAGGGTGTTTTCAGACCTTCATAGCTTACCTTCAAAACAACAACCAAGTCTAAAACACTATTAAAGACAAAGAAACAAGTACAGCATTCTCCTGGACAGGCCTCAATGCCTAAGAAACAGATGCACAAAATGTCCGAACACCTAATTAGTCTAATCAGGGGTTCCCATCCCCCTCCTGATAAAAGGCTTAGGCAGGATACAAACTATGACTCTGCTGATCAGGTTTCCATTTCCTTTGTCTCCTCTTCAGACCAGGGATACTCTATACCTCCCTATGAGGACTCTGATGCTGAAGAATCCATTCCTTCAGCCTCTCCTCCTAAGGATTACTCTTTTGGGGAAACTTTACATACCATGAGGGAGCATTTCCATTGTGAGAGCCAGGATTACTCAGAATCCAAGAAAAGGCTCAGAGATTTTCTTTTATTGCCTCAGCACAGGCCCTTTGCTATTCCGCCTGTGTTAGATATTGTGGATGATGTGTTCTCCGAATCTAGTTTAACCCCCGATTCTTTGCCACCAACTCCAGTCAAGCCCGACAGGTACTACAGACTCCCTGACTCTCAAATTTTTCTATAAAAACCCTGCTGCTGACCCAGAAACTATTTCCCAGATTCCCAAAGGGGTAAAGGCTTCCACTGCTAAAAATGCAGTCCCCTCTGACGGTTTCTAGAGCACTGGATAGATGGGGGAAGAAAGTTTACACTTCTGCAACTTTAGCAGAAAGGGCTTTAAATTGCCAGCTCCACATGCTTAAATACCAACAATATTTAATGTCTCTGTTAAAACAGAAAATGCTTACAAGCTTAGAAGGTCCTGATTTTAAGGAAATGCAGGATTTATTGCATGCAGCTGAACAAGTGGGTAAACATACTCTGCAATGTGGTTTTGATTAATTAGAGGCGTCTTGTAGAGCCGCAGTTACAGGATCTGTGATTTGAAGGCATGCTTGGTTAAAAGAACAAAGTTTACTTGACCATGTTAAGGCAAAATTATTTGATGCTCCTTTACAGCATGATATGTTGTTTGGTATTAAGGCAGAAGAGGTGTTAAAGAAAATGGAGGATAAAGCAAAATCTAAGCAAACAGTGAAGGATTTCTTACAGGTACAGCCACCTAGATTTAGTAGAAATTGGCCTTCAAAAAATTGGTCCTTTCCAGTGTCAGACAGACCACAAAGAGGTAGATGCCCAAGAGGCAGATCTCAGCCCCAAGGCTCTTACAGACCACGACAGTGGGGGGCTTCAACCCCAAAAGGAGGAGAAGACAAGTCACAGCCTTATAGGAAACAGTCGCAATGACTTCCCCTTTCAAATGCCAAGCACTTAACTTTTGGAAGCACTTAACTTTTGGAAGCTCCCTTAGGGGGAAAACTAGTACTTTTTTCTCAAAATTGGCATATAATTACCCAAGACAAATGGGTACTGAGTATTGTCTCTCAAGGTTACAGGTTCCACTTTCACACTCTACCAAGGCCAAAAGGAATGCCAGACCTGCCACAAAATCAATGGGCAGAGGCACAAAAACATCACAGCCCTCATGGACATGGGAGCTATTCAAAAAGTGCCACAACAGGAAGAAGGGCAAGGATTTTACTCTAGACTTTTCTTGGTCCCCAGAAAGGACAAAGCCTGGAGACCCATACTGGACCTATCTACTCTAAATACTTAACTGGATGTTCCGAAATTCAAAATGTTGACTCTAGAGCAACTTCTTCCCATGCTGGGCAAGAAGGCTTGGCTTGTTACTTTGGACCTCAAAGAGGCATACCTACATGTCCCCATCAGAAAAAAACTGCAGAAGATGCCTCAGATTCATAGCTGGCACAATACATTACAAATTCTCTGCACTACCCTTTGGCTTATCTACTGCGCCCAGGGTCTTAACAAAACACCTGGCACCAGTAATTGCATTTTTCAGACAAATAGGAATTCAAATATATCCCTACTTGGACGATTGCCTTATTCAAGCAGAGAGCAAGGGCATTCTACTAACTCATCTGGCGTTTGTAAAAAGATTACTAACTAGTGCCCTCACAAGAGATAATATTCCTGCGTGCAAGCTTACATACAACTGCCCAGATGGCTTATCTCACGCCAGATAAGCAAAGACAACTGACTCAGTACTTTCAATTGATGGCATCAAAAACCCAACTCCCTGCAAGAAAAATTCTGCAGGCCTTGGGGTTCATGGCATCCTGCATACTAGTAATACCATATGCCAGACTGCATATGAGGAAGTTAGAATGGTATCTAAAAAGTGTTTGGACTCAACACTGTCACAGTTTGGAAGCAATAATACCACTTATTCTCTGCCTACAACAGGAGTTTCGATGTTGGGCACAGGCATGTCACCACAACAAGGGACAGCCTTTCACTTTACCCACAGCCAGGCAGACACTAACAACAGATGCATCGGATTAGGATTATGCCTGGGGTGCACATACGGAAGGAAAATGTATTAAAGGCAAGTGGGCCGCAGACCAAATGCATCTTCACATCAAAAAGAGATGCTAGCTGTACAAAATGCCCTGACAGCTTTCAAGGACCTTCTGCATCCAGGACAACTTTTACTAAAGACGGACAATACCACAGTTATGTGGTACATAAATAAGCAAGGGGGCACACACTCCTACCCCTTCTGCAGACAAGGCATGACTTTATGGAATACAGCACTGACTTGTCAAGTTCATCTGCAAGCACAATTCCTGCCAGGAAAGAAAAATACTCTGGCAGACGACTTAAGCAGAAACATCATGGATCCTTACGAGAGGAAATTATACCCACAAGTGTTCAGCATGATAACTCAGAAATGGGGGTGCCCAGACATAGATCTCTTTGCCTCCCCTCTGAACTGCCAACTGCAGAAATTCTGCACAAGGACTTGCCACACACAAGCATGGAAAGTGGATGCTCTTTCATTCAGCTGGAGAACACTAAAAGTTTATGCCTTCCCACTACTGCCTCTCCTTTCAAAGGTACTCCTAAAAGCCAAAGTAGAGAGGCCAAAAATGATCCTGATTGCCCCGGACTGGCCACGCCAGCACTGGTACCCAATCTTAAAGAACTTGGCTCAAGGCCCAGCATGGATTTTACCTCAAATTCCTCATCTTCTGACTCAGCAAAGCAATCAGATCCTGCACAGCCAGCTCAAAACCTTAAATCTGGCTGCATGGCAGATTACTTAGCCAAGTAGACAACACCTCTCTCTAAAGCTGTTATGGATGTCATTTTGGAGGCCAGGAGGCCCAGCACCAGGAAATCTTATTCAGAAAAATGGAAGAGATTCTGCGCCTGGAATCAGGCTCAAGGCCTTGACACTCTTGTTCCAAATATTCCTCAGATATTACAATACTTAACTGAGATGCTGGACAAAGGCCCACCTTTTCATCTATTAACATCCACGCCTCTGCCATTTCAGCTCATTACAACACGGATCCTCCTATTTACTCTCATCCATTACTAAGGCAATACCTCAGGGGGCTAAAAACATAAGACTGCCCCAGAGAGCACCAACACCAACTTGGGACCTCAACTTCGTCCTGGAAAAACTTACTTTACCACCTTTTGAGCCAGCCAATTCAGCAGAATTTAAATTTTTGTCATGGAAAACTGCTCTGCTTCTGGCAATAACCTCAGCACGAAGAGTCTCAGAGTTACAAGCACTAATGGCAGTGGAACCTTTCATCATTTTTCATCAAGACAGGGTTTCTTTAAGAACAAACACTACATTTATGCCGAAGGTATCCAGTGTGGCTCTTAACCAAACTATTCACTTGCCAACATTTTATCCAAATCCCCAGAATAAAGGGGGGAGATACACAGGCAGTTACGCTTCTACTTGGACAAAACAAAAGCTTTCAGGAAAACTGAGCAACTGTTTGTAGCATATGCTGCAGGATCACAGGGAAAGGCTATTTCAAAGCAGACCATTTCAAAGTGGGTAGGACACTATCCGTTTCTGCTACACACAGCATGGAAAAACTGTACCTGACAACATTAGGCCACATTCTACCAGGGCAACAGCCACTTCAGCAGCCTGGCTTAGAGGAGTACCTACTATGGATATTTTGGAAGCTGCAACTTGGAGTTCAGTGCACACCTTTACCAAGCATTGCCACTTGCCTCTTTACTCGAAATCCAGAGCTGGCTTTGCCACTGCAGTGCTGCAGGGCCTCATAGCCACCCCGAATCCTTTATAAACCCAGCCACCCAGCCTCAGCTTTGGCATTCAGCCCAAGTGTAATGGCTGCAGCAGTGAGACACGATGAACATAGTACAGTTTAGTACCTACCATAAATGTAGATGTTTGAGTGCATTCACTGCTGCAGTCTAGGTTACCCTCCCTCCTTCCCCACTTTCTTAGCTGGGTCCTATCTATACCTTTCTAACCTATACAACGTATGTGATGTATTTGCTTGTAACTGAAGGTATTTTTTATGTACGTTTTATTAGCAATATGTATTGCCTACCTATTTGGGTGCACCTGACATCTGGGGCAAGAAAAACTGAAGAAAATTGCGTCTGCTGCATCTTGTATACCCCTGGCGCACTGACGTCAGGGAAGTGGCGAAAGCAACCGACGCTGGACCAAGACTTTGGACATCTGGCCGACTGCGGGACTGCCTGACGGCAGGATAACCCAAGTGTAATGACTGCAGCAGTGAATACAGTTGAACATCTACATTTATGGTAGGTACAAAACTGTACTTAACTTGTTTACGCCCAGACCATGATGTCCGCCGTTGCCGGTTGTGCCCTCTTTAATGCGAGAACCATTCGTTGTAGAGCTCTTACTGTAGCCAGGTATTTTCGTCTTCCATCTTCGTATTCCGAAATGGTGTCCATCAGCCAACAATCCGTAGACATTCAAAAAAAATAAGGATAAAGATAGAGACAGACCACACAAGGCTAAGCCTTCCAATGACTCTACCACTAAGCAAGTAGTCAGTTCTCTGAAATTCAGTGAGACACCTTTGCAGCCCCTGATGCCCGATTCGATACCTTCGCAGGCCTCTACTGAGATCCTTTCGGAGTCCCGTATGCTGCAGAAATCTTCTTAGCCTTCAGAGCCTTTGGTTGGGTCCAGAGCAACAACTGAGGCACTGGCTTCCGAGGAGGTTTTTCACACTACCGAATCTAGACAAAAAATGTAGTCTTCGACTCTTGTTTCAGACCGATGGATACTCTTAGGGCTAGAGGCAAGGCCACTCCTAGGAAAATTATCTCTAGCCACCATTTTACTCCTGCTCCACCACCCCAAGCTCAAATACTTAAAATGGTGGAGGATCTTAACACTCATATCAGGGGTAGTCAGGCCACAGCTTCTAAAAGGAAAAGAGCCCTTTCTCCTGAAATACTGACAGAACAGTCTGTGTGCCGAACAGTCACAGCCCTTAAGGCTAAACAACACACCTGATACACTTGTAATAGGTGACTATCGTCAAGCACACTGACGTCCCGCTCACCAGGCTGAACAAGGAGAAGGTCACGGTGAGCTGCCTGTCAGGCGCTAGGATCCACCACATAATACAAGCACTCGGGTCACTCCAAGGAAAGTACAGATATGACTCAGTCATTGTCCATGCTGGTGTGAATGACCCGAGACATACCTCCATGAACTACATGAAAAGAGACATAGAGGAGCTCTCTGAGCATGTAGCCCAGGCCGGTATGACCTTGACCTTGAGTAGCATCTTACCCTCACGAAGAATGATGCCACAATATGAAGACAAAGATGATCAATTTCAACAATTGGCTTAAGTATTGGTGTCATTTAAAGGGGATCCAATGCCTGTCTGCCTGGGATGACATGCTCGACAAGCCACGATGCTTCGCTAGGGATGGCTTGCACCTGTCACCCCTGGGCTTTCGGATATTGGCAAAGGCTCTTGCCATCCCCATAGTGCCTTTTTTAGGCAAGGCTCAAAAGACAAACCCACCTCCATAGGTATCACAAGGGATAAGAAACTAAGAGTAATGCTACTCAGTGCCATAAGTCTAAGCCTCAAGATGCACACACTTGAAACTCTCCTTAGCATGGAGAACATCGATATCTGTGCAGTAGCATAAACCTGGTTCAAGGCTTCCGAGAGCACCCCAGCACTACTAGGTTATACCTCATACCATGTTTTCCGGCCCCAAAACTTGGACCGAACCACAAAAGGAGGGGGAGTATTAATATTAGTCAGATACCCACACCTCCAGGTTGGTGGCACAGCACGAAGCATCAGAGGCTATCCATGTGCAACTAACAGTGGGTAAAACTGCCTTCCAGTTTATAGCCTGCTACAGACCACCCTCCCAAACCCAGGAACCCCACTCGGCCTTCCTGAGAACACTGGAAAATATGAAGGTCTCTCCAAACACCATTATATTGGGTGACTTCAACTACCCTAACATAGACTGGGAGCATTACTCTAGCGCCAACACCCTAGCCCGAAGGTTCCTAGAATTTATAAACTCAAATGCTATGGAGCAACTTGTTGCCACTCCCACAAGAGGGGAAAACATACTGGACCTGATCATCACCAACATGGGGACTCTATGCTCCAGACCAGAAGTGTATCCCTCACTGGTAAGATCAGACCATAAACTAATCTCACTAGATATTCACATCCCGACCCCAGCCCCTGCCCAGAAAACAACAGTGAAAAACGTCTCTAAAGCAAATTTCACACTCCTCAAAACCGAGGTGGAATCCTTCAAAGCCCCGGGCCTGTGGAACATACGGCCCAGACCGCAGAATCCTTTATAAACGCATTCTATGAACACTTTCAGGAATGCATGGATCATGCAATCCCAAATAAAACCAAGACCCAATCATCCAAAGTTAGGCGTCATGTCTGGTGGACCCCAGCCATAAACAAACTATACAATAGAAGGAGGAAGCTACTACATGATAGAGCAAAATCCCAAAAAGGGAAGGCATCTCTGATAACTATTAGCAAAAAACCATGGGCACTCATAAAATCGTCTAAGGCCAGCTTCGAGAGAAAAATTGCACAGGACACTAAGGATAATCTCAAGGCTTTCTTTAGTTCTGTTAGGAACCTAGGTGGGAATTCCCAGATATGCTCAGAATTAGTCCAAAATGACAAAAAATAAAGTGAACCCTCAGAATTAGTCCAAAATGACAAAAAATATACCGAACCCACAGACATTGCCAACATCCTAGCTGACAGGTTCAGCGCAAACTCCCCCCCCCCCCTTCCCCACCAAAACGGCAAATATCTATTCCAGCAGAGTGCTGCCCCCCTGACATCTCAGATGCTCAGGTAAGAGCCTCCCTCTCCAAAGCAAAAAACACAGCAGCAATGGGACCAGACGGTGTCCCGCTGCGCCCTTCATGAACTGCAAGAAGAACTAAACCCAAACATAAAACTCCGGTTCAATCTGAACCTTACTACAGGATATGTACCCAAGAGTAGGCATAGCAACAATGGTCCCTCTCCACAAAGGTGATGCCTCAACGGATCCTGGAAATTATCGCCCCATAAGCCTGACTAGCTTGGTCTGCAAAGCTATGGAAAGGATCATCATGGACCTCATAAATAAAGATATTGGGGACCTACAGATACTGGATCCTACTCAGTTCGGCTTTAAGGGCAGATCCTGCCTCTTAAACCTGGTCGATTTCTTTGAAACAGTCACCAAGGCCATTGAGGGAAGGTGGTCCACAGGCTACCTGGCCCTTGCAGAAGCCTTCGATACAATACCCCACTTGGGCATTATAGATAAGGTCACCAGCTTAAATATAAACCCCTATGTCACTAGATGGGTTGCAAACTGGCAAAAGGACAGAACCCACATGGTTAGAATTGCTGGAGCCATGTCAGACCCCAAACCAGTTACAAGTGGCGTCCCACAAGGCTCAGTCCAGGGACCTCTCTTTGTTCGGGCATATATTTCTCGAGGTACAGGCTAACACGGAAGGACTGTGGCTGACCAAGTTCGCAGGATGACTGCAAACTGGCCATAATCGACTCTCTAGCCACAAGCATCCTCCAAAAGGGCCTCATAGAAACAGACAACTGGTGCCAGAGCCATGGCCTCAAGCTAAACGCCAAAAAGTGAATAGTCATCCCCTTTGAGAAAAACAAAGTGCCCACAAATTACCACATAGGTGGTAATCCAGAATTAGTCCAAAATGACAAAAAATAAAGTGAACCCTCAGAATTAGTCCAAAATGACAAAAAATATACCGAACCCACAGACATTGCCAACATCCTAGCTGACAGGTTCAGCGCAAACTCCCCTTCCCCCCCAAAACGGCAAATATCTATTCCAGCAGAGTGCTGCCCCCCTGACATCTCAGATGCTCAGGTAAGAGCCTCCCTCTCCAAAGCAAAAAACACAGCAGCAATGGGACCAGACGGTGTCCCGGGCTGCGTCCTACATGAACTCCAAGAAGAACTAAACCCAAACATAAAACTACGGTTCAATCTCAACCTTACTACAGGATATGTACCCAAAGAGTAGCGTACAGCAACAATGGTCCCTCTCCACAAAGGTGATGCCTCAACGGATCCTGGAAATTATCGCCCCATAAGCCTGACTAGCTTGGTCTGCAAAGCTATGGAAAGGATCATCATGGACCTCATAAATAAAGATATTGGGGACCTACAGATACTGGATCCTACCCAGTTCGGCTTTAAGGGCAGATCCTGCCTCTTAAACCTGGTCGATTTCTTTGAAACAGTCACCAAGGCCATTGACGAGGGGAAGGTGGTCCACACAGCCTACCTGGACCTTGCAGAAGCCTTCGATACAATACCCCACTTGGGCATTATAGATAAGCTCACCAGCTTAAATATAAACCCCTATGTCACTAGATGGGTTGCAAACTGGCAAAAGGACAGAACCCACATGGTTAGAATTGCTGGAGCCATGTCAGACCCCAAACCAGTTACAAGTGGCGTCCCACAAGGCTCAGTCCAGGGACCTCTCTTGTTCGGTATATATTTCTCGGAGGTACAGGCTAACACGGAAGGACTGTGGCTGACCAAGTTCGCAGATGACTGCAAACTGGGCGCCATAATCGACTCTCTAGCCGACACAAGCATCCTCCAAAAGGGCCTCATAGAAACAGACAACTGGTGCCAGAGCCATGGCCTCAAGCTAAACGCCAAAAAGTGAATAGTCATCCCCTTTGAGAAAAACAAAGTGCCCACAAATTACCACATAGGTGGTAATCCATTAAGTACGGTAGAATTAATTAGGGACCTGGTGACCCAAGTTGATAGCAATCTATCATTTGACAACCACGTGGCCAAAGTGGTTAGAAAAACTTTTTATATAGCCCACCTAATCATGAAGGGATTCACATCTAGATTAGGGGAGGTCATCGTGCCTCTTTACTCATCCCTCATCAGGCCCATAATTGAGTACAGTGCCCCTTTTGGGATGTACCTTACTAGACACCTGTAGCAACTGGAAAGACCCCAAAAGTACCTCACCAAGAGGATCAAAGGGCTCAAACAGATGCCATATGCTGCCCGGTTAAAGAAACTCCAGCTCTACTCAGTGGCATACCGCCTGCTTAGAGGCAATCTGTGCCTGACGTATGAAGCCATGTCCAACCTGGAATTAATGGACATGCTGCACCTCAGAAAATCCAAATCCCATCGAGCTACGCGCTCGAGAGACTTGAACATCAGCACTGAAATAAATAGGACATGCTTGAGGGACAGATTCATAACCCAAAGGCTCCCTTCCCTCTGGAATAAAATCCCAGTCCAGGTTAGGCAGAGTCCCTCATTGACTCTCTTCAAGAGGAATCTTGATGAGTGGATGGGAGATAGTAGGTTTACCCCGGGTATCACTTCTGTGTCACTGTTAGACAGAGGCACAGTATACTAACCTCGAAAAAGGGCATAGCAAAATTCATTTAAAATGGGTGGCGAAAGCCAAACACACACTGTCTAGGCTTATAAATGCCCTAGGGCAGATAACCTAGTATGAACCTATGAACAGGATTCCGAGGAGTCTGATTATTCAGATTTGGAAGGGAACAACTTTTGATTGGTTGAGGATTCAGATGCAGACCACTCCATTCCTTCTGACTCCCCACCAGAAGATTTTCCCTTTAGGAAGACTTCACACCCTCAGGGATCATTTCCACTGGGAATCTCAAGACTTCCCTCAGTCTAAGAAAAGACTAAGAGTTTCTAGAGCTGTCCCAGCACAAACCCTTGGTCATCCCTCCAGTCTTAAAGGTGGTTGATGATGTCTTCCATGAATCCAGTTTAACTCCTGACGCCCTCCCACCTGCTCCCAGATAACCAGACCGGTATTACAGAGTACAGGATTCTCACAAATACCTGTACAGAACTCCTGCTGCAGCCCTGGAGGTTATTACACAGGGACCAAAAGGAGCTAAGGCTAGTTCTGCAAAGAATCCTGTTCCTTCTGACAAGGACTCCAGAGCTCTGGACAGATTGGGCAAAAAAGTATGCACCTCTGCAACCTTGGCTATCAGAGCACTCAGCTGTCAGTTCCACATTTTAAAATATCAACAACACACTTTGGAACTATTGAAACAAAAGATTTCAACCTTTCCTGAATGTGCCAGTTTGAAAGAGGTAGCAGATTTATTGCACTCTACATGTCAAGTGGCCAAATACTCACTACACTGTGGATATGATGCCCTCGAAGCCTCAAGCAGGACAGCCATGTCAGGATATGTCAGTGAGACATGCATGGTTGAATAACATCCTGTCCCTGGTCATGTCAAGTCTAAATTACTTGTTGCACCCTTGGATAAGATGACGCCCTAGAAGCCTCAAGCAGGGCAGCAGCGTCAGGATCTGTCATTAGGAAACATGCATGGTTGAATGACAACCTCTCCCTGATTGTCGAATCTAAATTACTTGATGCACCCTTGGATAAGGACCTCTTTGGAGTAAAAGCATAAAAAGATGGAAGACAAAGCAAAATCTATTTAAACAGTAAAAGATTTCCTTCAGGTACAACCTACTAGGTACAGCAGGAATTTTCCCGCAAAACACTTGTCCTTTCCTGCACGTAGAAGACAAGGGCAAGGTAAGGTCTGCAGCAACAGACTACCCAGCCTCCTATCCCAGGGACAGCAGAGGACCAAACAGTGGACCACTTCCACTCCAAAGGCAGGGAATTCTAAGCCATCCCTCTATGGCAAAAACTCTCAATGACTCCCCCCCCCCCGCCTTCTTTTCTCTCACCAAAACCTAGGAGGAAGACTCTCCCTCTGCAAAGAAAATTGGCTTTCTGTAACAGACCAATGGGTCTTAAAGATCATTTTTCAGGGATGCAAATTCTCCTTCAATGAACTCCCATTTCCAAGAGGGCACCCAGACTTGCCTCCAAATCAGTGGGCATAGGCATTGAAACAAATCCAAATTGTCATATCCCAAGGGGCAGTAGAACCTGTCCCTTCAGATTAAGCAGGCAAAAGCTTTTATACCAGACTAGTCCTTGTTCCCAGAAAAGAGGGTACTTGGTGCTCCATCCTGGATCTATCTATTCTGAACACCTTCCTGGTGTGGTCCCCAAATTCATAATGCTAACCTTGCAGCAGATGCTGCCTATGCTGACAAAAAATGCCGGGTTAGTTACCCTAGATCTAAAAAATGCCTAACTTCACATCGCCATAAGGGAATCCTGCAGAAAATTCCTTTGCTTCAGCACAGGCTCACAACACTTTCAGATCTTTGCGCTGCCCTTTGGCTTATCTACTATTCCCAATGTATTCACCAAATGCTTAGCCCCAGCTATAGCCTTTTGCAGACAGAAAAATATACAGATTTACCCTCATCTGGATGGCTGCCTCATTCAGGCAGATTGCAAAGAAAAGCTCTTCAAGGATCTCCTCTTTGTCAAAACCCTCCTAACCTCATTAGGGTACACAATCAACGAGAAGAAATCAATGCAAACACCCTCCAGGAAGATCATTTTCTTGGGACCACTGCTGGACACACCATCCCAAATGGCCTTCCTGTCACCAGAAAAGCAGAACTTCCTGCCTCTTTACCCAGCTGGCTTCCAGAAGTCACTTCACTGCGAGGAAGTTCCTGTAAGCCTTGGGGTACATGGCATCTTGCATCCTAATTCCTCTGGCCAGGCTTTACATGAGAAAACTACAGTGGTACGTAAAGAACCTTTAGTGTCAGCACTCCTCCTCTAGAGACTTCTCTACCTCTGATCCCCTGTATAAGGGCCAAGATTCTGTGGTGGGCAGGAGCCTTACCCAGAACAAGGGTCTTTCATTCATCCAACGCTCATCTGGGCAGACCGTTACCACCACCGACGCCTCAAACATAGCTTGGGGCACTCACCTAGAAGGCAAGTGCACCCAAGGTCTTTGGGATGCCCAGCACCTTCCCTTGCACATCAGCCAGAAGGAAATGATGGCAGTACAGAAGGATCTGACATCTTTCAAACCCCATCTCAAGCCAGAAGTTCTCCTTATCAAAACAGACAACACTACAGTAATGTGGTACATCAGGGAGGGGCCCAATCTTACCCTCTGTGCAGGCTAGCCATGAACCTCTGGCTGTGACAGCCTCTTCCATGGGACAGACTACACCTGATAGCCCAATACCTACCAGGGATCAACAACACCCTGGCAGATCACTTGAGCAGAAACTTACTGAAACCCCACAAATAGCAGCACCAGAGAAAAATCTTTTTACACATCACTCAGGCATTGGGGGGGGGGGGGGGGCACTCTGGAGGTTGGATCTCTTTTCTTCACATCTCAACCATCAGCTGAAAAAAATCTGTACCAGGGAGCATCAACACCTAGTGTGGAAGGTGGATGCCTTGACCTTCCCCTGGAACACCCTCTTTTTGTACGCATTCCCTCCTATGCCTCTTAATCCCAAGGTACTGATCAAAATAAGGGAGGAGAGACCAAAGGTCATCCTCATTGCTCCAGATTGGCCCAGACAGCATTGGTACCCCTTACTGCACAGCCTGACCTTACAACCTCCCAGGCAGCTTCCCCTGAACTCAGACCTCTTAACTCAGGTGGGGGGATGCTGCATCCAGAATTGCAGACTCTAAAACTATCAGCATGGCTAATACTCTAAAGGCAAACAAGGGGCCCCCTGCTAAGCAGTCTGGTCCTAGACATTATCACAGAGGCCAGAAGGCCCAGCACCAGAAATCTTGCACAGGAAAATGGAAACTATTCTGCTCCTGGAGCCAGTCCACCGGTGGCAGTACATTACAACCTTTCATCCCTCTTACCCTTGACTACCTAGCAGAGCTACTTAAGTGGCCTCTCCTTCTCCTCTATTAAAATCCACACCTCAGTTATTAAAGCTGATTTTGATACAGAACAGCCCTTGTTCTCCTATCCTTTGATTAAGCAATTTTACAGAGGGGCTTCTAGTATCAGACCTCCCAGAAGGCCACCCATTCCAGCCTGGGACCTGAATTATGTTTTGGAAAAACTAACTTTACCACCCTTCGAACCTGCTGCTTCATCAGAACTAAGACACCTCTCTTGGAAAGACTGCTTTTCTCCTAGTTATCACCTCAGCCAGAAGGGTTTCAGAACTTCAAGTACTGATGACCATTGAGCTCTTTATAATCTTCCATGCAGCAGACAGGGTCTCCCTGAGGCCTAATCCCTCCTTAATGTCCAAGGTGGTATCCAATGCAACTCTAAACCAGGCCATACATCTACCCACCTTCTTTCCTAATCCTCAAAAAAAGGAGGGGAAAGAATTCTGCACACAGTGGACGTGCACAGAGAGCTCCGATACTATCTGGACCGTACTAAACCTTTCAGGAAAACAGGACAACTACTTGACAGCTTTGCCCCAGGGGCAGAGGGGAAGCCCATTTCCAAACAAACCATTTCCAAGTGGATATCACACTGTGTCCATTTCTGATGCACCTTGCATGGGAACCCCCGAAGTCTATTCACTACCATTCCACTAGGGCAGCCTCCACTTCCACAGCATTCCTCAGAGTTCCCACCAGGGACATCCTGGAAGCTGCCACCTGAACTTCTGTCCATACCTTTACCAAGCATTACCACCTACCTCTATTTTCTAAGGCTAGGCAGGGTTTGCCTCTGCAGTGCTTGCTGACCCATTCCTAGGTGTCTTACTAATCCTACTATCCCTCTCCTCAGCTTTGGGAATCCTCCCACAGGTGATGGCTGCAACAGTGAAACATGAAGAAACATAGTACATTTGTGTACACTTGCCATAAATGTAGTTAGTGTATTCACTGTTGCAGTCCTGGTTTCCCATCCTCCTTCCCCCTTTTACCATCTTTCTTTAGGGAGACATAAGTTTCTAATGGTGGATTTTAGCCACCAGGACCACTTTACAATATATTTACTTGGGCCTCTGACTGGTTAGGGCAAGAAAAACTGATGTAATGGTGTCTGCTGGCTTCTTTTATAGGTTGGTAATAGGCTATCGGCCCTAGGGCCTATACAAGCCTAACCCTAACAATTCCCTGGCTATTTCTTCCCACAGTATTTACTTCCCTAGACCCCTGTCTAGCAGGACGACTGATGTGATCCCCGGGTTGAATTTCCTGTCTCCCATCCAATCATCAAGATTCCTTTTGAAGAGGGCCAAAGAGGTACTCTGCAGTATATTCCAGAGTCTGGGGAGTCTCTAGGTCAGGAACCTATCCCGCCAACATGTTTGTTCATTGTGATGACAAGGTTTAGATCCCTGGAGTGTGTCTGTCTGAGGGATTGGGATTTCTTTAAGTGTAGCATGTCCAACTCTGAGTTTGACATGGCCTTGTATGTTAGGCAGAGATCGCCTCTGAGTAGACGATATGTGACAAGAGTATAGGTGGAGTTTTTTTGGATGGTCAGCATAGGGCATCTGCTTTAGACCTGTGATTCTTTGTGAGGTATGCCTGCGGCCTTTCCAGTTGCAGATGTCTTGAGAGGTGCATACCAAACGGGGCATTGTAATCTTTAATGGGTTTAATGAGGGATGAGTGTACATTGGGACAATGACCTCCTTTTTTCCTGGATGAAAATCCCTTAGTGATGAGGTGTGGCACATAGAAGGATTTCCTGACTGTTGTGGCAATGTCATTATCGAAGGTGAGACCACTGTCCACCTGTGTCCCTAAGTCTCTTATCACACTTGATGTTTAGTGTACTGCCACCTATGTGGTAATTCATGGGTACATTTTTTCCCCAAAGATGATAAATATACATTTCTTGGCATTTAGCTTGAGCCCATGGCTCTGGCACCAAACATCTGTTTCTCTAAGGCCCTTTTGTAGAATATCCACATAATTTGGGGATTCAGTAATGGCTCCCAGTTTGTAGTCATCTGCGAACTTTATTAGCCAGAGTCCCTTAGTGTTGGCCTGTACTTCAGAAGTTGATGCCAAACAAGAGTGGTCCCAGGACTGAACCCTGAGGTACACCACTTGTCTGGAGCTGGATTTGGAGTCTGCTACTTTTACAGTGTGGGTTCTGTTAGTAAGTCAGTTAGCAACCCATCGAGTGACGTAGGGATTACTTTCCAGCTTAGTAAGTTTATCTATGATTCCAGAGTGGGGGATAGTGTCAAAGGCTTTAGCGAGGTCCAGATAGGCTGTGTGGACCACCTTACCCTTGTTTACGTCTCTGGAGACTGATTCGAAGAAGTCTTTCAGGATGTCCTTCAAGGATGCATCTGCAGTCATCACATATTGGTTATCCTGCCTCAGGCAGCCCTTCGGTCGGCCTGATTCCGAAGTCTGGGTCTGGCCTCGGCTGATGTCGCACTTTCCCCGACGTCAGAGCGTCTGGGGTATAAAAGCACCACCCGACGCCATCTCCCTCAGTCTTTCTTGCCGCGTGGTGCCAAGCAGAAGCAGTTTGCGCCGGTCGGCCAGCTCCTGTGATTCAGCTACCGAAGACTTCGAAAAAGCTAAGTACCCTGTTGGGGACTCTTTCTTGCCTCAGCCGATGTCAGATAAAGTTAATAATTGTTTAACTTGTGGGAAACAAATACCTCATAAGGATTTCCACTCTTATTGCCTCCCTTGCCTAGGCCCAGACCACGACGTCTCGGCCTGTTCAGCCTGTGCTTCCTTCAACCGACGAACTCTTAGACGTCTGTCGGAGTTTGCAGAGGAATTCTTTGGGGCTAGTTTTGCTTACAAGATGCCGTCGGAGACTCCGACTTCGCATTCCGTTAAACGGAAGGACAAGGACCGACACACGCGGGCCGCGGTTTCGGCTGAAACCACGGTCAGGCCTACCGCGAGTGTCTCGGTCTCAGCTGAAACAGAGTCCTTGGTACTTCCTATTACCGAAACCGCACAACCGACTACCTTGGCCGCGGAGGCCCCGGCCGAGTCTGTTATTGAATTACCTACTGAAACCGGTGTCCAGGAACCTTCCGGCACTATTCCTTTAGACAAGTCTACTCCTGCACGTGGTGCAGCCAGACCCCCTGCATCCATGTCCATTAAGGCTTTTTCTAGGGCTAAAGCTGCTAAACTTACTAAAGCTTTGCCTCCCAAGGTTTCCTCTGAGACCTGCTACTGGCTCACAGATTTTAGCCTAGCAGAGTATCTTATTTCATTAATTAGAGGTTCTCAACCTCATCCGGACAGGGGCTCTCAACCACCTCCAGACAAAAGGCCCAGGGCTGAGCCCTCTGACCCCCACTCCTCAGATGAGTCCACTGATGGCTCTGCTCTGTCAGACCCCCAGGAGGAGGCTTATTCGGCCTACGAGGATTCTGATACTGAACAATCTATTCCCTCGGCCTCCCCTCCTGAAGAGTTTTCCTTTGGAGAAACACTACACTCTATGAGAGAACATTTTCAATGGCAGGGTCAGGAATTCTCTGATTCTAGAAAGAGATGAAGGACCTTTTTACATTTACCGCAGCATAGGTCTTTAGCTATACCTCCTGTTTTGAATGTTATTGATGATGTGTACTCTGATGCTAGTACAGCCCCTGACTCTCTCCCTCCGGCTCCTGCCAAACATGATAGGTACTACAGGGTCCTGGATTCACATCTACACCTGTACAAAGGCCCACTCTGCTGATCCAGAAACCATTTCCCAGGGCCCAAAAGGGGTTGCAGCTGCCACTGCTAAAGATCCTCTACCCTCTGAAAGGGAGTCCAGAGCTTTAGAGAGATGGGGTAAGAAATTGTATACTTCTGCAACTCTTTCCATGAGGGCATTAAATTGTCAATTTCATATGATACAGTACCAAGAGTATTTGTTAGATGAATTGCATAAAAATCTGTCCTCTTCTGAACCCCTTGATCGCAAATCCCTTCAGGATCTGGTGCATAATTCCCAGCAGGTTAGTAACCATTTCTTGCAGTGTGGTTATGATGCATTGGAAGCTTCATGTAGGTCAGCTATGACAGGTGCAGTTATACGTAGGCATGCCTGGCTGAAGGAACAATCTCTACCAGACCATGTTAAAGCTAAGCTTTTGGATGCTCCTATGGAAAAGCAAAAATTATTTGGTTCCACGGCTCAAGAGGTCTTAAAGAAATTTGAAGAAAAGGCAAAATCTGTGCAAACAGTCAAAGACTTTCTGCAAGTCCAACCACCGAGATTCAGCAGAAATTGGCCTACCAAGAATTGGTCCTTTCAGGACTCGGACAGATCTCAGAGAGGCAGGAATAGGCGTGCCAGAGGTAAAGGGCAAGCTAGAGGCTCCTGCAGAGGCCACCAGTGGCAGCCTCCCAACCAGAGAGGTAGTGCAGGAACCACAACTGCTACATCAGGACAGACTCAATGACTTTATTTTGACTCCGCCGACCAGGGCTCAATTAGAAGCACCTTTGGGCGGAAAGCTTTCTTTATTCTCAAAAAATTGGCACATTACAAGGGACACATGGACACTGCAAATAATAGACAAAGGATACAGGTTCCATTTTCACACATTGCCAAAAAGAAAAGGAATGCCAGACCTGCCACCAAATCAGAGGGCAGAGGCCTTGAAGCAAATTACCAAATTAATACAAATGAAAGCCATAGAAAAGGTACCGCTTTCAGAACAGGGCCAAGGATTTTACTCCAGATTATTCCTTGTTCCAAGAAAAGAAAATCAATGGAGGCCTATTCTCGACTTGTCCGCTCTGAATACTTACCTCATTGTGCCAAAATTCAAAATGCTGACTCTACAGCAACTCCTTCCCATGCTGGGCAAAGGGTCTTGGCTGGTGACTCTAGACCTCAAGGAGGCATACCTGCATGTCCCTATTCGACAAAGTTGCAGAAGACACCTCAGATTTCTTGCAGGGTCAGAGCATTATCAATTCTCAGCATTGCCCTTTCGCTTATCTACTGCGCCCAGAGTATTTACGAAATGCCTGGCATCAGTAATTGCACACTGCAGACTTCAGGGGATTCAAATCTACCCATATCTGGACGACTGCCTTATACAAGCGGACAACAAGAAAATTTTGTTGAAGGACTTGGACTATGCCATCCACCTACTACAGGCCTTGGGATATACAGTCAACATCCAAAAATCAAGACTTGTTCCATCCCAAAGAATTTCTGGGTGCGGGTCTGGACACAACCACCCAAATGGCCTTTCTCACAGAAGAAAAGCAAAAGCAACTACCGGATTACTTCAAGAATCTGACAAGACAAACTCAGCTGACTGCAAGGAAAATCCTGCAGGCCCTGGATTACATGGCATCTTGCATTCTTCTGATTCCGCAAGCAAGGCTGCATATGAGAAAATTGCAATGGTACCTAAGGAGTGTATGGACTCAGCACAGCCACAGCCTAGAAACCTTGATCCCACTCATTCCATGCCTTCAAAAGGAATTTCTGTGGTGGGCTCAAGCCTGCCAGTCGAACAGCGGGTTGCCCTTCAGCAAACCAAGAGCCAACCCAAACCATCACCACGGATGCTTCAGACCAAGGTTGGGGAGCACACATGGAGGGCAGATGTATCCAAGGGCTATGGTCACAAAAAGAGCTGCGCATGCACATAAACCAAAAGGAAATGCTGGCAGTGATACACGCAATCGAGGCCTTCAAACCTTTCCTTCATCAAGACCACCTGCTCATAAGGACAGACAACACCACAGATGTTATGTGATCCTATCTCGCCTACATTCTGACTGATGGGTTCGGAGCCGATCCTCCGCTCCGACTCGGCACGCTTATGCCAAAGAGCGAAGTCTCTTATTGGCTGAGCTTACTATATCCCAGGATGCACCACTACCAGTCCCCCAGATCTCGTTTGCCGCTAACAAGCAAAGATGTGGTCTCGAGCTGGCTGAGCTAAGTAGTGTCTTTCACTTACTTTTCTGTCAGGTTTTTTCTAATTCTTCAACAAAAAGCTGTTTTAACAGCTATCTCATGTTTTTTGTGTATGAGTGGTTATTTTTGTGAAAAATTTGTGTAGTGATTGCGTGTGTTTCTGACTAGAGGCCCCTTTTGAGTTCAAGGGCCTTTCCCTGTCAGTCAATTGTCTTTCAAGTCCTTAGGGGTTCTTGGATCCCTTTAGTTAATTTTTTCTGTTGTTGTGACAGTCTTTGTGTAAAAAAAAAAAAAAAAAAAAAAAAAAGAGAGAAAGAAAGTGTTAGTGAAAGTGATAGTTGAAGTTCACTAGATTGTTGCTATAATGTCTCAGGCTCCTAGGCCTTCGGGCTTTAAGAAGTGCACTAAGTGCAGTTTTAAAATGTCAATCACAGATGACCACTCTCTCTGTGTGTATTGTTTGGGAGCCAAACATTTGCAGGAGTCCTGCAGCGTGTGTCACGCGTTTTCCTCGAGGGTCCTCCAAGAGAGGAAAAATTAACTTATTTTGAAAGGCCTTATTAAACCCTCATTTGAAGAGGCATTAGCTTCCTCCTTCTCCTGCTAAAGAAGGGCGTCGGCTCCGACCAGTCCGTCGGAACCGATCGCCAAAAACACATAGGCAGGCTTCTCCTTCGGCTCCACGGACTTCGGAGCCGAGGGTGGAACGGTCTGCCTCGATGCCTCCAGCCTCGACTCCTCTGGGTTCGGAGCCGACGTCTGGGGCATCGAGAGGCGGGTCACCTTCATCGGCTCCACTGATCTCGGAGCCGATGAAGGTTGTCCGCTCAGACGCTTCCTCCTCGGCGCCGAAGCCCTCTTCGGCACCGATGGAATTTGGTTTGGACATTCCTTCGGCGCCGATAATTGTCGAGTCGATTCGGAGCCGGTCCCCTAGTCCCTTGGAGCCGTTGGAGAGGCCTACTCGGACCCATTCAGTCTCTTCCAGGTCATCAAGGATGTCAGATTCGGACATAGACAGGGTGCTCCAAAGACTTTTCCAGTCCCCAGTCTTTCAGAAATTTGTTTCGGCTCCGACCCAATTGGTTTCGGAACCGATAGCCCATTCCATTGCCATTCCTCCTCCGACCGCTTCGGCTCTGTCGGAGCAGGTGCTGATAGAGCCAGTGGAGATCCTAGGGTCGGCTCCGACCCTTACTCCAACCCCGGCCTTCGGGTCCGAGTTTAGCACACGGACTTCTTCGGCCGGACCCGGGGGTGATGTTTCGGGACCAATGCTGTCAGTTCCAAGCCTCCCTCTCGGTGCTTCGGCCGCGGGACTTCAGTCTGCTATCATGGCTCCGGAGACTGGACCCTCCCAGGATTCTGGGGGTCCGGCCTTCAGAGCTATGAGGAGTGCATTGGCCAAGTCTTCTTCGGCCATCTCTACGGCTTTACCGGCACCTTCCCTGGGCATGGAGACTGGGTCTTTGGCAGTTCCCCTGTCTCTAGGCAGCGGAGCCCGGGCCTGAGGTTA
Source organism: Protopterus annectens (assembly GCF_019279795.1). NCBI lineage: Eukaryota > Metazoa > Chordata > Ceratodontiformes > Protopteridae > Protopterus > Protopterus annectens. The sequence goes on from NC_056742.1 coordinate 245,038,885, forward strand.
CCCCCACTGGGGTTCCCCTCCTCCTGAGGGTCTTTCGAGTTGTCTTCGGAGGAGCTCCCAAGGAAGAGATCGTGCAAGAGGAAGCACGTGGACTCCCCCGATGAGTCTCTTACATCGGACACTGATCTTGATGATGCGGAGGGGTCCCCAAAGTCGTCCTCGGATGATGTCTCATTTGCAGACATTCTAGAGATCCTCAAGCAATGAGGCGGCTGGAATTCCAAACCCCCCCTCCGCTGATGAGTCGGTGTTCCTCAAGGCCTTCGGGGCTCAGCCCTCCGCCTCCTGGGTGTCTCCGCCCTTCGACGAGCTCCTGGATTTGGTTTGTCGGAGGGCGTGGGAACATCCAGATACTGTGAAACCAGTGCCTTCTCGCCCTAACAAATTTTTGTCTGCCCCACCTGAGAAGGAGTTCTTAACGAAAGGCGTGGCTGTAGATGCCATGGTGGTGGCATCTGCTACCCAGCAGGACGTGGCAGAGGCTTCGACGTCCGTCCATCCTCCTAATAAGGAGTCTAGGAGCATGGACCGGTACAGGAAGCGCATCCTGACTTCAGCGGCCTTTACTCTGAGGTCCCTGAATTATTTGGCACATTTCACCAGACTACAGAGGGATCTGGTCAAGGAGCTCTCAGACTCCCTCTCAGGTAACCTACCTGAGCAACTAGCCCAGTCGGTTAGCTCTCAGTTGGCTATCCTTACCTCGATTTCTAACTCGTCCATGAGGCTCATTTCATATGCGGCCGAAGGGGCGGGCAGAGCGGCAGGCACAGGCGTGGCTCACGGAGACAAGCCTGGCTCGCTTGTGTCATTTCGCGGAGGCCTTCAAGTCTTCCTTGCCGACGCTCCCTTTGATGGGTCCTCTTTGTTTGGACCCAAGGTAAAAGACACTCTTACCCGCTGTGAGCAGGAGGGAAAGACTTTATCTGCCGGAGCACGTTATTCCACTCCCTTTCGGCCTTATCCCAAGGCTAAAAGAGGAGGGAAGATGTGGTTCCGCAAATCACAGAAATTCTTTCCTCAACAGCAGGAAGATTCCCCTTCCAGAGGCAGAGGACGGGGAAATTTTTCTGGGAGACGCCGTCCCAGAGGCGGCAGAGGCCCCCGCAACACTGGAGACCGCGAGTCCTTTCGTGGCTCTTCAGCCTCCCACACTCCATGAGGGATTGCCCGGCTGTGCTGCTCCGGAACTAGTCGGGTGCCATTTTGCCAAGCACCTAAAAGCTTGGGAATCTATTACTCAGGACAGATGGGTGCTTCGGATTATTGCCGGAGGTTACACCATTCCCTTCACACACTCACCCCACCGTCCAAAAAAATTTCGGACCCATCACCCAGTCAAAGGGAAATTGCAGCCGTAGAAGCTTCAAAGCTGCTAGAAAAAGGAGTCATCCAACCAGTCCCCACAGACCAGATCGGATCCGGAAATTACTCAAGGTTCTTTTTAGTGCCAAAAGACAGGGGACCAGAGACCGATTTTGGATCTCAGCAAACTAAACCAGTCCGTCATGAAGTCCAAATTCCGAATGGTCACTTTACAATCCATTCTCCCATTGTTGGAGAAAGATGTTTGGATGTGCTCCATAGATCTCAAGGACGCCTATTATCACATACCGATACATCAGGCGTCCAGGAGGTATCTGCGCTTCAGCCTGGGAGACAGTCATTTCCAATTTTGTGCACTGCCCTTTGGTCTCACCACAGCCCCCGGGTGTTCACCAAGTGTTTGGCAGTAGTGACTGCTCACCTGAGGAGTCTCGGATTCCAAGTGTTTCCCTATCTGGACGACTGGCTCCTGACTGCCACCACCAGGCATCTACTACTAGAGAACCTACAAGCCACCATCTCCCTGGGTGCTTCCCTGGGAATTACATTCAACTGGTCAAAGTCTGTCTTGCTGCCTTCTCAGCACATAAGATTCATAGGAGCAGAGATAGACTCAAAATTAATGCGAATCTTCCTTCCTACCGAAAGGATACAAACATTACAAGATCAAGTCCGAGCCCTGCTTCTAAGATCCAAAGCCCCAGCCAGGATGGTCCTGCAACTTCAATGTCTGCCACGGTTCTCCTAGTTCCTCTGGCAAGATTGCACATGAGGATTCTTCAGTGGCTGTTATCGACACAATGGTCCTTTCAGGATCTTCCCCTCAATCATCACATACTGATTACAGAAACGTGCAAACGGGACCTCTGCTGGTGGCTTCTGCCATCCAATCTGAATCAGGGAAGACCTTTTGTTATACCCTCCGTGGCCACCTTGACAACGGATGCCTCCCAGACGGGGCATTGTCTGGGCAGGTCAGTTCAGGGTTCTTGGCTTCCAAACGAAACATTTCTCCATATCAATGTGTTGGAAATGAGGGCTGTACTTCTGTCCCTACAAGCCCTCCACAAGTTTCTCCCTCAAGGCATTATCGCCATCCACACAGACAACATGTCTGTGGTCTGGTATCTAAACAAACAAGGAGGGACCAGATCTTACCCCCTTTGCAGAGAGGCAGAGAGGCCATGAGGGTGTGGGAATGGGCAGTGGCTACCAAGCGTTTCCTGGTAGCGACCCACATTCCAGGAAAATCCAATGTATTGGCAGACAGACTGAGCAGGACTATTCTCTCTCCTCACGAGTGGTCTCTGAAAGAGACAGTAGCAGCTCAGATTTTCAAAAGATGGGGGATTCCGTGCTGCGACCTGTTTGCAACACCACAAACACGGTGCAAAGGTTCTTTCCTTGACCCCCGTCAAGGGAGGCAGCTACGGATGCTCTAGTCCAACCTTGGCCAACAGGACTGCTTTATGCTTTCCTCCGATTCCACTCCTCCCCAAAGTCATCCAGAAAGCTTCCCAATTGGGGTCCACAATGATTCTAATTGCTCCGTACTGGCCTCGCCAGGTATGGTTCCCCTACCTACAGAAATATACTCTGGACGGTCCTTGGTTCTTGGATCTAACTCCGGACCTTCTGGTTCATCAGTCAGGACAACAGCACCAGTCCCTTCACACCTTGAAATTAACAGCTTGGCTCCTCCACTTCCGACTTTAGTCAGAAATCACACCTTGGACCCGGAAGTTATTCACATTTTATCTTCAGCCCACAAACCCACCACTAAGAAATTGTATCACAGTAAGTGGAAGAGGTTTGCTATCTGGGCTCAACTCAGAGGCTTAGACCCTATTACTGCCCGATACCAGAGGTCTTGAAATTTTTAACATCCTTGTTTAATCAAGGATCTTCAGTCTCTACTATTAAAGTCCAACTAGCAGCTATCTCCAAATTTCACAAATCCATAGACCCACCGTTGATGAGCAGCAGATTATGTAAAACTTTCATGAAAGGTGCTGTGCTTTTAAGACCCCCAATTTTTCATCCTGCGCCTCCGTGGGATCTTGATTTGGTACTTAGTGCCTTAACATCTTCCCCCTTTGAACCAGCTGCTACATGTGAGTTGAAATATCTGTCTTGGAAAACTGCCTTCTTGATTGCAATTACCTCTGCAAGAAGAGTTTCAGAACTTCAAGCCCTATCTATCAAACCACCGTACTTGATTTTTCACAAGGATAGAGTATCACTTAGACCTAACCCATCTTTTGTCCCAAAAGTTTGCTCTAATCTCTGTCTCCAACAATCTTTAGAGCTACCAGTTTTCTTTCCAAAATTTTCAAACAAAGCGGAATATACTTTCCATACGTTGGATGTTCACAGGCAATTACGCTTCTATCTAGATAGGACTCAGCAAATTCGGAAAACAGATCAATTGTTTGTGTCCTTTTCAGATAATAAACTGGGTCAAACCATCACTAAAGCTACTATTGCCAAATGGATCAGAGATTGCATAACTCAAGCTTATTCCTCTTCAAATAAGCAACTTACAACATCTGTCAAAGCTCACTCTACTAGAGCTATGGCTACCTCTATTGCATTCCATTCCAAGCTCGCTATTTCTGAAATTTGTGCTGCGGCTACTTGGTCCAACCCGCACACTTTCATTTCCCACTATAAATTGGATGTGGCATCTAAAGGACGAGCATCATTTGGTTCCACGGTACTCAGAGTGTTTTCCAGTGAGCCACCCAGGATTTAGGTGCTAGGACGCTGTCCCATCAGTCAGAATGTAGGCAGATAGGATCACATAACATCTTTTAGTTATGTACTCACCATAACTTCAGATGTTTGGGATCCATCTCGCCTACATTCCTAATACCCACCCTCCTTCCCCCTGCCTTGGAGATCAGAAGAGATTGAACGGTTTGGGTTCTACTGTTTTTATCTTGTATCATCTGTCAATGTTATATAAGCAGTGCATGCGTGTGTGCATGTATGCGGACAAACTAGATCTGGGGGACTGGTAGTGGTGCATCCTGGGATATAGTAAGCTCAGCCAATAAGAGACTTCGCTCTTTGGCATAAGCGTGCCGAGTCGGAGCCGAGGATCGGCTCCGAACCCATCAGTCAGAATGTAGGCGAGATGGATCCCAAACATCTGAAGTTATGGTGAGTACATAACTAAAAGTTATGTGGTACATAAACAAGCAAGGAGGCACCCATTCCTACCCTCTATGCAGACTGGCAATGAATCTATGGGAACTTTCCTTGAAACTCAATATACAGCTGCAGTCCCAGTTCGTGCCAGGGAAAGACAATATACTGGCAGACAGCTTAAGCAGAACTACCATGGATGCACACGAATGGATGCTGCACCCAGACATTTTCTTACTCATAACACAATCATGGGGAAGGCCGGAAATAGATCTGTTCGCTTCCCCCCACAATCATCAACTGAAGACATTCTGCTCAAGGACATACCACCCACAAGCATGGAAAGTGGATGCTCTCTCTTTCAGCTGGAAAGCTCTAGCAGTCTCTGCTTTCCCACCTCTCCCATTAATGACCAAGGTTTTACTGAAGATCAGAGCAGAGCAGCCCAGAGTGATTCTGATAGCTCCAAACTGGCCAAGGCAACATTGGTACCCACTGTTAAAGAGCATGTCACAGACGAAACCGTGGCCTCTCCCCCTATGGCCACTTCTGCTGACGCAGCACAACTTCAAGACTCTGCATTCCAACCTAAAAACCTTGCAACTAACTGCCTGGAGAATACCATGACTCCTCCTCAGGATAACCTATCCCAGAGAGTGAAGGATATTATGGAAGCTCGCCGGCCTTCCACAAGGAAGGCATATTCAGCAAAATGGAAAAGATTTCACACTTGGAACACAACAAAAGGCCTAGATGTGACAGTGATGAACATGGCACATATACTGGAATATTTGGCAGAATTGTTCCACAATGGCCTGTCTTACTCTTCCATTAAGATACATGCCTCTGCAATTTCAGCAGAATACAATGTTAATCCACCTGTCTTCTCGCATCCTCTCCTAAGACAGTTTCTAAGAGGAATCAAAAACATCAATCCTCCAAGGAAACCATCTCTACATACTTGGGACCTTAACTTTGTGTTGGAAAAACTAACACTTCCTCCCTTTGAACCAGCCGCATTGGCGGATATACAGTTTCTGTCTTAGAAAACTGCATTCCTTCTGGCCATAACCTCAGCAAGAAGAGTATCTGAGTTACAAGCCTTAATGGCAGTGCAGCCATTTCTTATCTTTCCTCAAGACAGAGTTTCTTTGAGAACCAATCCTACATTTATGCCAAAGGTGGTATCCAGGGTATCCTTGAACCAAGCAATTCACTTGCCTACATTCTTCCCAAAACCACAAAATAAAGGGGAAAAACTTCTGCACACCCTGGACATACACAGACAATTACGCTACTACTTGGACAGAACTAAAAGTTACAGAAAGACTGACCAGTTGTTTGTAGCATATGCTGCTGGGGCACAAGGAAAAGCAATTTCCAAACATCCAATTTCAAAATGGATAGGAAATTGCATTCGTTTTTGTTACTCCTTTCATGGAAAAACTGTGCCAGCAAACATTAGACCTCATTCCACGAGAGCCCCAGCCACCACCACAGCCTTCCTAAGAGGGGTGGCTACCAAGGACATTTTAGAAGCTGTTACATGGAGCTCCGTGCATACATTTGCCAAGCATTACAGCTTAACTTTATACTCCAGATCCAGAGCAGGCTTTGCTACGGCAGTCCTGCAGGGTATATTAACTACACCATCCTTTACTTAGTTCTTCCACCCCCAGATTGGCTATGGTATTCTACCCATATGTGATGACTGCAGATGCATCCTTGAAGGACATAGTACATGTTTGGAATTTTATTGCATTTCTCCAAATTTAGCCTTCCTAGAGGGCACCTGGCATCTGGGGCAAGAAAAACTGAGGAAGATGGCGTCAGCTGATGCTTTTATACCCCAGACGCTCTGACGTCGGGGAAAGTGCGACATCAGCCGAGGCCAGACCCAGACTTTGGAATCCGGCCGACCGAAGGACTGCCTGAGGCAGGACAACCCATATGTGATGACTGCAGATGCATACCTATCGGACATCTACATTTATGGTAGGTACAAAACTGTACTTTCTGGAGACAGGATCCGTCCCTTTATGAACCCAAACTGCGTGGGGTCCAATGTTTGAAAGTTGCCGATGTCTTTGTTTATAATTTCCATGATAATACGTTCCAGAGCCTTGCAGATCAGGCTCGTCAGGCTGATGGGGCAGTAGTTCCTGGGATCCAAGGTGGATCCCCCCTTGTGGAGTGGGATAACTGTAGCTGTGCGCCACTCAGTGGGCATTATGCTTGAGGTGAAGCAACAATTAAACATAACACTTAGGTGAGGTGCCAGTTCATTTTGTAGTTCATGTAGTGCACAGCCTGGGATGTCATCTGGTCCCATGAATGCTGTATTCTTAGCTTTGGAGAGTGCAGTTTTTTTTACCTGTGTGGCCATTATTACTGGAATTTGACAATCTTTCGGTATTGAAATGGACCCTTTAGGGGGTGAGAGGGGTGAAGTTTGCACTGAATCGATCTGCCAGGGTATTGGCAATATCCTTGGGATCAGTATATTTAATGCCATTCTGTTGTAGCTCAGAGCAGATGTGAGCATTGCCATTTAGATTCTTGACATAGCTGTAGAATGCCTTGTGGTTGGCTTTGGAATCTTTGGAGAATTTTGAGGGATCTCGACTTCTCAAGCAGACTGGTAAGGGAGTTTTTTGCATCCTGGGATTTTCCTCTTTTCTACAACAATTTCTTCCTTTTGTTGTACAGTTTGTTTATGGCAAGGGACCACTGGTTTGGCTTCCTTTTTTTGGAAGAGCGCATCTTGGTTCTATTTGGGATGGCACAATTCATGCATGAGTGGATGTGCTCGTACAGTGCCCTAGTGTAGCATTCAGCAGTCAAACTTTCAGTTCCCGTCTGCATGGGTTTCATGAAGTTAGTCACTTCTAACTTGAGTAGCATGAAGTTGGCTTTGGAGAAGTTTTTTACGGAGGTTTCCTTACTGGGGGGGGTGGGAGTGGGATGTGGATGTCAAGGGTGATTAGCTTATGGTCAGATCTGACCAACGAGGGAGTGACCATAGGTGTGGAGCATCAATTTCCCATGTTGGTAATGACCAGGTGTTAGGATATTGGAGCCCCTGGTGGGACTAAGGATTAGTTGATCCAGGGCATTGGAATTTATGAATTCCAAGAACCATTGGGCAAAGGTGTTGGTAGTTTTCCTAGTTAATGGCAGGGTAATTGAAATCACCCAGTATTAGGGTGTTTGATTATATCTTAATATTTTCCAGTATGTTTAGAAAGGTGTAGTGAGAATCTTGGGGCATGGTTGGTGATCTGTAGCAAGCTACAGTTTGGATTGCAGTCTTACCTAGTGTTAGTTGCACCTGGAGAATTTTAGACTCGTTGTGTTGGGCAACTAGTCTGGTGGTTTGAATATCCTTGGTGAATATGGACACTCCTCCACCTTTAGTGTTTCGGTCCTGGTTTGGTGGCTGAAAAGTTTGGTAAGGGTTGTATCCTGGTATTGCAGGGGTGCTCTCTGGAGCCTTGCACCAGGTCTCAGTTACTGCACAGATATCGATGTTCTCCATTTTTAGGAGTGCCTTGAGGGAGTGCATTTTGAGGTTTAGACTTCTAGCATTTAGTAGCATTACCTTCAGATTTTGCATGTTTGTACCTGTTACGGTGGTGGTTTTGTCCTTTGAAATTTGTCTAAAAAAGGCACTATAGGGGTGGCAAGAGCCTTACAAGTAACTTGAATCCCAGAGGTGATGGGTGCAGACCATCTCTGGCAAGTCATCGTGGTCTGTCGATCATGTCGTCCCAGGCAGACAAATACTGGATCTCCTTTGAATGACACCAGAAGCTTAGCCAGTTGTTGAAGTCGATCATTTTGTCCTTGTACTGTGGTGGTGTTCTGGCCGAAGCCAGGGTACTACTCAAGGCTAGGGTCATACCTGCCTGGGCCGCATGATCCGAGAGCTCTTCATGTCTCTTTTTATGTAGTCCAGGGAGGTACGTCTCAAGTAATTCACTCCAACATGGACAATGACAGAGTCATATTTGTACTACTTGTGGATTGACTTGAGTGCATGCATTAATGTGGTGGATCCTGGCACCCAACAGACAGCTGACTGTAATTTTCTCCTTGTTCAGCCTGGTGAGTGGGACCTCAGTGTGCCTGACTATAGAGTCATCTATGACTAAAGTGTTGGATACGTTGTCTTGCCTTAGGGCTGCTGTTGGGTGGCAAACTGGTGTTGTGAGCTATGTGACACTTTGTGGTTGGTGCTTGTTTGCGTTTCAGCTTCGGAGGTCCTTGTTGCTTGGGCAGGTTAATGTTAAGGGCCTCCACATATATGTGGGTTTAGTGTTGCTATGTGAGCGTGTTGGTGTGGGTTTAGAAGGGCTATGTGTTGCTTTAGGTTTAGTGTGGGTGTTCACCTTCTCTTGACTGTCTAGCACAATCTTGGGTGAAGAGAGCTTTGCTTCCAGTTTGGCTATGTAAGTGCATCTCTCGCAGGTTGTAGTGTTGGGTGGTAGGAGGAGAGGGTTGTCTGTGTACATAAGGCAATTGCTGCATTGCCCCAGTATGCCCAGATTCACCAGGTGGACAGGAGAAATCACAGGAAGCTGACCCTTGGGCATGCCTGTTTTGGTGTTTTTTTTGTTTGTTTTTTTGTAAAGTACAAGAGCTGTTTTCCCTTACCTTAGCAAGGTACTTTGCAATTATTGGCTGTTTAATGCCTACGATTAATTTCTCCTTATTAACAAAGAGAATTGAGTGCTTTTATCAGTTTAAGACTTCCTAGTACTTTCCAGCAGGTTTTAAACCAAGTGCTAGTCACAGGGATGCTTAAAGGTAAGATGAAAAAATGGTTTATCCTAAACACTGCAGTGTGCACTAGAGGAGTTGAGATGTAAAAGTAGTTAACTTAAGTTTTACCTGTCTAAAAAGTTAAGTTTTAGTGGAGAGTCACTATTTTTAAAACAGCAAGATAGATTGAAAGGGGGTGGTCACTTTTGTATTTTGGTACTGTGGAATACAGTAGGATGGCCAATAAATTTAAATAGTTGAAGGGGAGTGATTTCACAAAATGATTTTGTGCTTACTCACACAAGCCAGTAAAAAAGAGGAAATGAGGTATATGGTCAAATTAACATAAGGGGAAGACAACTAGAAAGACAGTGGTGTTGAACACTACAGTAACCGGGTGGAAGGGTAGGGAAAAAAATTTCTGCCTGACTCACAAGAGGCAAAGATGACCTGACGTCGGGCATCAAGCGACAGCAGTCGACGCAGAAAAACATTGACTCTGGTATTTGGGCCGGCCGAGGGCTTACCACAGCAGGGATAACCCGCAGGTGATGACTGCAACAGTGAATATACTAGAACATCTACATTTTATGTTAAGTGTACACAACTGTACTTTTCTCTCCTGGTGAAGAAATTGGTCTGAAGTACTTGGGGATTAATGTTGGAATCGAAAACTTGACTTAGGACACAGGATAAATTTGAGAATTCTTAAAGGCAATATTTGAGAAAAGGGAGTTGTAAGCAGATGGCAAGCAGGTGTAAAATGTTGAAAATTAATATAGTTAAGACAATGATGGCCCTTTTGACATTTCACATTCTAAGACATCTCTGTCGTGTGTGAAGATATGGAATTTAAATTAAACCCAAGAGTTTGTAGAAGAGAGCATAACTGGAGGGGTTGCGAGGGTGGCCTAATGGTTAAGGTGTTTGCCTTACTAACACAAGGTGCATGGTTTGAGTCTCACAAGGGATAATTGGCTAGGCTTAAAATGGCTCGCAAGGGCAGTTAGCTTAGTACTAATCTATGAACCTAATCTATGAGGCACAATGAGGTGATGAGCAGAATTATGATCGGTTGGGGATTACTGCACTTTCCTCCCTATGTCTTCACCTTGCAGTAGCCTAGGTGATAAAGATAATGAAGGGGGAAAGTAAAGGAGTTAGGAGGGGGATGCTTTTGGAAAAAGGAAGGAATTGGTTCAAGGGGTGATTTTATAGACTACTATCTCCACATACATACATATATGTATATATATACATACATACATATATTTATATATATATATATATATACATATATACATACATATTTATACATATATATACACACATATATATATATATATATATATATATATATATATATATATACACGCAGACATATATATGTGTGTGTGTGTGTGTGTGTATAATATATCGAATAATAATTTAATAAGTTAATTTGTATTGCAGTAGGTATCTGAATGTGTATCCGAGAGTAGTAACAGTGGATAATAGGATATGTAACTTGTGTACAAGGATGGGTGAGTGAAGGTAGGGAGATATCCCCAAGATATTACGTTATCTGTGCTACTAAAAAATGTTTTTGTTGAATGAGAAGGTACACTCTGGGAGTATTTGACCCAGGAGCACTTGAACCCAGGCAAAAATCAGTAAACATTTCAGTAGCTTTGAGTATAAGATTACTGTATGCAAGTCGATATTTAAAAAAAAAATAAAAAATTGTAGACTTCACATTGTGTGTTTGTATGCATACATGATTCTTGGTATCTTGCATGGCCAGAAGATGCATTTGCTGATGTTCTTTGTGTTTCACTGTTGCAGTCATCACCTGTGGGTTATCCCTGCTGTGGTAGCCCTTGGCCGGCCCAAATAATAGAGTGTATTTTTTTTGTGTCTGATGCAGTCGTCTGTAGTCTGACATCAGGTCATCAGTTCTATAAATCAAGGTAGCCGACATTACTTTAGTAATTCAGCCATTTTGAGCAACTGTTTCTTAGGCATAGGGCCTTGAACAGGAGACTGAAGTGCAGTCTTTTTAGATTTAGGAGGAGTCTTTGACTTAGAAAACGTTTTAATGGTGAGAGTAGTCGGTCTGAAAACGCCTTTAGAAACCGATGGCGTTTCTGTAGCACCGACGTCTTTAGAAGCTAAGTCGTCGGAAGAGCCTGAAGTAAAAGGCTGCGTCGGCCTAGTACATTCCGTCAAAATATCCGTAGCGGTCTCGTGTTCCAGATCTGCGGTAGTCAGGGGCTGCGTCGGAGCCTGAGAACAGGAGACCGGATCAACCGAGGACTCGGAATCTGGCTTAGGCCTGGGCTGTCTGTCCTTATCCCTGCGTATTTTGTGCACGCCGGTAGTCGATAGCTCCGACGGCATGTTGTAGTTAAATTTTCTACCAAAATAGTGTCGTGCGAAATCAAATCGTCTTTTAATAGTACGCTTATTAAACCTAGCACAAAACCGACAAGAAGTGACGTCGTGATCAGGACCTAGGCAAGGTATGCAGTAAGAATGAAAATCCTTATGAGGTATTTGCTTCCCACAAGAAATGCAATTGTTAACTTTTTCTGACATCGGTCTGAGGCAAGAAAAGTTTCCCCAATGGGATACTTAGCTTTACAGAAGACTTCGGTCTGAAATTCGAATTCGACAATCTCAGGAGTCGGCCGACCAGCACGTGCGAACTGCTTCTGCTTCGGGCACCGCGCGGCAAGAAAGACTGAAGAAAATGGCGTCGGTTGCAAAAATTACCCCTGGCGCACTGACGTCAGGGAGGGGATGAGGCGACAGCAACCGACGTCGGACCAAGACTTTGGAATTCCGGCCGACTGCGGGACCGCCTGACGACAGGATAACCCAAGTGTGATGACTGCAGCAGGGTGAACACTCGAACATCTACATTTATGGTAGGTACAAAACTGTACTGTTCAACCTCCCAGGTTCAGCAGGAAATTACCACAGGGCCAAGGTAAGCCTCGCAGGGACAGACCAGGCCCCTGTCCCAGGGCCAGCAGAGAAGCAAACAGTGGACCACTTCGAACCCAAAGGCAGGGAGTTCTAAGCCACTCTTCTATGGCAGAACCTCCCAGTGACTCCCCCTCCCCCCTCTGCTCTCCTGTCACTCACCAAAAGCTAGGAGGAAGGCTCTCCCTCTTCTAAGATAATTGGCTTTCTGTAACAAAGGACCAATGGGTCTTAAAGTTCATTTTTCAGGGATACAAATTTTCTTTCAGCGAACTCCCATTTCCAAGAGGGTACACAGACTTGCCTCCAAATCAGTGGGCAGAGGCATTGAGATAAGTCTAGACTCTCATTTCCCACGAGGTAGTAAAACCTGTCCCCTCAGAACAAACAGGCAGAGGCTTTTATTCCAGAATATTCCTTGCCCTTGAAAAGAGGGCTCTTAGTGCCCCATCCTGGATCTATCCATTCTCAACTCCTCCCTGGTGGTCCCCAGATTCAAAATGCTAACTTTGCAGCAGCTGCTGCCTATGCTGACAAAAAATGCCTGGCTAGTGACCCTAGACCTAAAAGATGCCCATCTTCACATCCCCATCAGGGAATCCTGCAGGAAATTACTGTGCTTCAGAGCAGGATCTCACAACACTTTCAGTTCTCTGTGCTGCCCTTTGGCTCATGTACTGCACCCAGAGTATTCACCAAATGCTTAGCCCCGGCCATAGCATTTTGCAGACAAGAAAATAAACAGATTTACTCTTACCTGTACGACTGCCTCATTCAAGCAGAGGGCAAAGAAAAGCTGTTCCAGGACCTTCTCTTTGTCATATCTCGCCTAACTTCCCTAGGGTCACCATCAGCGAGAAGAAATCAAAGCAAACTCCTACCAGGAAGATCATTTTCTTGGGAGCTCTGCTAGACACAGCATTGCAAATGGCCTTCCTTTCCCCAGAAAAGCAGAGCTTCCTGCCTCTATACTTTACCCAGCTCGCTTCCAGAAGTCACCTCACTGCGAGTAAGTTCCTGCAAACCCTGGGGTATATGGCATCTTGCATCCTTCTAATCCCCTTGGCCAGGATTCACATGAGGAAACTTGAGTGATATCTAAAGAACCTTTGGTGTCAGCACTGTGTGTCTAGAGACCTCTCTCTCACTGATCCCATGTATAAGGGCCGAGTTTCTCTGGTGGGCAGAGGCCTGTGCCAAGAACAAGAGACTTCCCTTCATCCTCCGCCCTACCTGCCAGACCATCACCACCAATGCCTTGGACATTGCTTGGGGTGCTCACCTAGCAGGCAGGTGCATCCAAGGCCTTTGGGATGCCCAGCACCTTCCCTTACACATCAATCAGAAAGAAATGATGGCAGTACAAAAGGCTCTGACATCCTTCAAACCCCATCTCAGGCCAGGGGGTCTCCTTATAAAAACAGACACACTACAGTAATATGTTTTATCAACAAACAGGGGTGGGGACCCAATCTTGCCCTCTGTGCAGGCTAGCCATGAACCTCTGGCTCACGGCCACCCCCATGGGTCTACACTTAATTGCCCAATACTTACCAGGGGTCAACAAACCCTGGCAGACCACCTAAGCAGAAACTTAATGGACCCCCACGAATGGTAGCTGCACAGGGAAATCTTTCTGCAAATCACTTTGGAGTGGGGGACTCTGGTGGTGGATTGCTTTGCTTTGCACCTCATCCACCAGCTGCAAAAGTTCTGTATCAGGGAGTATCAGCTCCTAGCATGGAAGGTGATTCCTTGCTCTTCCCCTGGAACTCTTTCTTAGTGTACGCGTTACCTCCTCTTCCTCTTATTCCCAAGGTACTGAACAAAATAAGGGAGGAGAGACCAACGGCCATCCTTGTTGCTCTAGATTGGCCCAGGCAGCATTGGTACCCCTTACTGCGCAGCCTGACTTTACAGCCCCCCAAGCAGCTTCCCCTGATGTCAGATCTCTTGATGTAGGTTGGGGGGGTATACTGCACCCAGACTTGCAGACTCAATCGTTCAGCATGGCTTATAATTTAAAAGCCAACAAAGAGCCCCTGTTAAGCAAACAGGTCCTAGACATTATCACAAAGGCCAGAAGGCCCAGCACTAGGAAATCTTACGCAGGGAAATGGAAAAGATTCTGCTCCTGGAGCCAGTACCTCACATCCTTCCATCCCTCTTACCTTGGATTTACCTAACAGAGTTACTCAAAAGTGGCCTCTCCTTCTCTTCTATTAAAATATGTGCCTCAGCCATTTCATCCCGTTACGATTCAGACCTACCCCTCTTCTCTCATCTTTTGATTAAACAATTCCTCAGAGGGGCTTCTAATCAGACCGCCCATGCAAGCCTGGGACCTGAATTATGTTTTAGAAAAACTAACCTTACCTCCTTTCGAGCCTCTCCTGGAAGACTGCCTTCCTACTAGCTATCACCTCAGCCTGAAGGTTTTCAGAACTTCAGACACTCGTGGCTGTTAAGCCCTACATCATTTTTCATGCAGACAGGTTCTCCGTGAGGACTAACCCCTCTTTTATGCCCAAGGTGTTAGCTGATGTGACCCTCACCCAGACCATCCACCTTCTTTCCCAACCCTCAAGACAAGGGGGAAAGAATTCTGCACTTGCTAGACGTGCACAGACAGCTCAGGTACTATCTGGACCGTACTTAAACCCTTCAGAAAAACAGACCAGCTTCTTGTTAGCTTTGCCCCAGGGGCAGAGGGAAGCCCATTTCCAAGCAAACCTTTTCCAAATGTCGCATTGTATCAATTTCTGCTACAGACTGCATGGGAAACTCTTCCCTAAGTCTTATTCGTACCCATTCGACTAGGGCAGCCCCCACTTCCACAGCCTTCCTTAGAGGTGTCCCCACCAGGGACATCTTGGAAAGTGCCACCTGGACGTCTGTCCATACATTTACAAAGCATTACCACCTACCGCTTTTTTTCTAAGTCTAGGGCAGGGTTTGCCTCTGCAGTTCTGCAGGGTTTACTGACTCATGACTAGCGCTCTAACCTATCCTTCCACTCCTCTCCTCATTTTTGGGAATCCTCCCACAGGTGATGACTGCAACAGTGAATACACTTGAACATCTACATTTATGGTAAGTGTACACAACTGTACTTTTTCCTCTCTGCTGCAGATTATGCTCTGCTCCTAAACCTTTCAGATTACATGTTTGACTAGTCTTCCTTGGTTTTATACTTCAAATTAATTTTAGTACATCTAGATTGACACTAAGGCAGTCAAAATGTTTAACCTTGATACTCCTGCAGTCCAACTTTACTCGTTTCCAAGCTTAAAGTGCCATTGAAGTCTGTGCACCTGATTCATTAATTGCAGTGAAATTGCTTTGTGACCAGGTCTGGTGTAAGGTTGATTGCATTTTTTTCACAGTTTGCTCTGTAGTTTTTTCATGTTGAATTACTATTAATTTTTCCTTTTCTTTTCTAGAAACTGATATGTTTTTCATAGCCATCAGCATGGTAGGAACTGATTTTTCTTTGATCGGTCAGCTATTTCCTCATAGAGAACGACCAGAGATTAAGGTAATATTAAGAATATATTTTGTTAATTTTGTTGATTTGCTTTCTGCACTTCTTAGAAATTGAATCTTATTTTAAGGACTGATAGTTTGCACATCTGATGCCGTCAGTGTCATTAATCATCACGGATGGGTCTTGTATCCAACCTCGGATCAGAGCAGGCAACTGATGGACAGATCCAGAGCTCAAGCTCCTCCCCTCCCATAATCCCCTGCTGACCTGTAATCTTCAGATCTCATTTGCTGCAGAACGCTAAGGACATGATTTTGGCTGCTCAAGCTCTTCTTACAGATACGTGTTTACTTTTGGGATTGTTCACCTTTTTTGGTTACTTTAGTCTTTTTTGAGGTGTTTTAGATTTATAGTGCAGCTAGTTTTTTGTTTCCTCCACTCCTGTACTTTTATCTAGTTCTTTCTGTTGGGTTCCTGCCTTTTCTTCCCTGTGGACCCTTCCCCCTTTAGGTAGTTGTTAAAAATAAATAGTACTAGTAGTAGTTTTAAACAGTTTTTACTTTTCTGCTTTGCTTGATTCAATTGGTGGTGGTGATGTGTGTGTGTGTGGTGCCTTCTCTGTCGGTGTGCGCGTGTTGCTGAAGCTTGTCTGACGAGCCTTCTGGCTTCAAGAGATAATCCTTGTGCAGTTGAAAGATACCTCATTACGACTCGCATGAGGAGTGTTTATTTCTTAGGAGAGCCTCACCTTGCAGTTCAATGTGACATTTGTGTTGTTCAGCCCCAGGGTTTTCATGGAGTGTAGGAAGTTGTTGTTAAAAGGGTTATCTAAGGGTGGTCTACTGACTTCAGGCTCTCCCTCTAAAGCTCCTGTGGATCCTAAGAGGAGGCCTCTCCCTCCTCCAAAGGGGTCTCCTTCTAAAAAGCCGAGGAGCTCGTATTGCAGATCTCTGGATCAGAGCCCAGCCTCTATGGCTTAGGATCTGGGTATTATGCTCAGACAGCCTCTGAGCAATATCTCTGATCCAAGGCCTTGACGCTTTGGAAGCCTTTGGCTCTGACTCGGAGCAAACCCTCTCCTGATCCAACCCATTTGTCAGATCAGTCTGGTATGCTGGTTAAAGCATCAGATCATACTAGGGCTTTGGATCTGATTGTTCTGTCAGATCCAATAGTCATTGAAAGTTCCCCCTGCTGGTCCAAGGGTTCGGATCCAATACATCTGAGTTTGTCCCCCTGCTGAGATCGTAGAGCTTTGACAGGATCTCAAGCAAACTCGGGACATTATTCTGGGTTTTCCAGGTTTTCCAGAAGTTTGCTACCCACAGATATGAATAGGATGATGATGAGTTTCCTCAAGGCTGAAATCTAGTTGCGCTTTTTGCCACCCCCCAGTGCAGTCGCCTGGACGACTTTCTCCATCCACGGGACTTCACTTTCCTCTTCTGACCCATCTAGGTTTGAAACACTAGGATCAGAGCATTCCTTGTGAGAGCCCAATGGTGTCCGACATCCCTCCCTTCCTGACAGGATGCCTGGTGAGCTCTGTTCTGCTGCCCTCGGGACATGCTGCATCTCTGTCCCATGAGGTCTGTCCTGGTTCCCAGGGGGTAGGGTCAGGACCGGAATTTTTGGACCGTTCTCTTCCCTTGGGGCTTCAATGCTGGACAGCTCTGGCCCGATAACATCTGGGTACTTAAATGCTACGTTGGGGTCCCTCCTCCCTTCCTGTGCAGCTGCAGCATTGGGAGAGGAGTGGGGAGACTCACCAGTCCGTTGGCCTTCTGGGCAGTAGAGAGGACCTTCTCCAGCTTGGCAGTCATCTCTCAATCTCTAGGTTCTCAGCCCCTTTTGGCTTTGGGTGGCAAGGCCTCATCATCCTTCTAGGTTCAGCCCTCACGCGAGTGCCTTCAGATGGGCACTACCCTGCTTTGGGGTCTTGGTGTCTTCAGAGGTTTCCACAGAGCCCACTGTGGAAGAACCCTCTGAGAAGATAATGTGCAAAAGAAGGAGAAGGCACCTGGACTCCCCTAGAGAGTCCCTCACCGAGGACACTGATTTCAAGGAGGGAGACAGGTCCTCCAGTCTTCTGCCTGAGGAATGTCTTTTGGGGACATTCTCGAAATTCTCAAGCAGAGGCGGTTGGTATTCTCTCACCCCATATTCGCTGGAATCTGTGTTCCTGAAGGCCTTCGGAACGGGCCCATCTTCTACCTGGGTGTCCCCACCTGCCAATGAGCTTGTGGATCTCATCGCCAGCAGGGCTTGGAAGGAGCCAGACACAGTGGTACCCAAAAGGCAGACAAATTTCTCCGTTCCCCCCAAAGATAAGGCCTTTTGGAGTAAGGGCGTCCCTGTTGATGCCATCATGGTGGCTGCTGCTACTAAAGAGGAGCTTGCGGAGCAGAGCTCCTTAGTCTGTCCCCCAAATACAGTCTTTGGCGATTGACTGTTTTGTAAAGAGCGCGTTTGCCTCGGCTACATTCAGGCTGAGGGCAACCAACTACATGGCACGTTTTACTGGACTTCAGAGGGATATTATCAGGACTCACCACTTCCCTTACAGATTTCCTTCCTCTTGAAAGTCTTAAGCTGGTCTCTCCTAGGTTGTCCACTATGACTTCCCTGGCTAATGCTTCGATGTGGCTGATCTCCAGTTTGGTGGAGGCCACCTCTTGAGTGACTGACACAGGAATTGCCATTAGACAGCATGCCTGGCTTCGCCTTTGTAGGTTTGCAGAACCCTTCAAGGTGTCTTTTAGCAGTGCGCCCTTTGACAGTTTGACCTTGTTCAGACTTTCCTTCAAGAAAACATTGACCCACAGCAAGCAGGAGTGTAAGACTGTCCGTTTTGGAAATAGTTTTCTACTCACCAATGACTACTCACCAATGACCTTTTTCCAAGACTCAGAGAGGTAGTGAGAAACTTTGGTTCCGCAGGAACCAGTCTTCCTTCCAAGATGTTCCCCAAGAAGGTCTGTATTACAAGATCGAATGTTTAGGTGATTGAACACCTAAACATCAAACTTGTAATATGGAAAGCAAAAAAAAACAGCGAACGGTCGATTTAATGCATGGAAAGATTTTCCTTGGCCATTCGCCCTGTTTTTGCTTTCGATATTACAAGTTTGATGTTTAGGTGTTCGATCACCTAAACATTCAATCGTGTGATGTAGACCCTCCCAAGAATCCTCTTCCCAAGCTGGGGCAGAGGATTCCATGGTAGACACAGCCTCGGAGACGGATGGGGTCCGCAGAATTAGGAAACCATTCTTGGAGAAGTGTTGCCCGGCCCTGCCCTGGAGGCGGTCTAGGGGTGATTCTCCCCTCACCAAGTAGCCTGGACAGATGTCTTCTCAGATCAGTGGGTGTTAAAGATTATTTACAGGGGTTAATTCATACCTTTTTTTTTCCAGTCCTCCTGGTTTCAAAATCTCTCCCGGATGTTCCACCCTGCCAAAAGGAATTAATTGGCCCATCTCAAGTTTCAAGACCCTCTTTTAAAAAGAGCCATCCAGGAGGTTCTAACAGGATTGTGAGGGTCCATAACTTACTCTCATTTCTTTTTGGTGCCTTAAGACCAGTGACGGGTCCAGTTTTGGACCTCAGCAGACTCAGTCTGTCAATCCAGAAGTCCGGGTTCCAGATGGCCACTGTTCAGTCCATTCTGGCTGTCTTAAGCAAGAACTATTGGATGTGCTCAGTGGATCTCAAGGATGCTTACTAGCACATCAAAATCAACAGATGCTCCAAAAGACGCCTATGGTTTCAGTTTGGGACCAGTTCACAGCCCTGCCCTTTGGACTTACCACACCCCCCAGGTGTTTTACCAAACGTATGGCAGTTCATCTCGGCTGCAAGGATTCCAGGTCTTTCGTACCTGGACGATTGGCTTCTCACAGCCCCCACACGGCATTAAAGCACTCACAAGGCATCAACTGTCAATGGCCACTAGTTATACCCTCAACCTCTTTGAGGATCTTGGCATCACATTACTCTGCCCAAATCCAATCTTTCTCCATGCCAGAACCTAGAGTTTATCGGGGTTCAAGTGGACACTGTCAGAGACTGCAGTATTGCCCCTACACAGAGTTCAAATTATTCAGGAACAGGTCTCTCGCTTGCTGGTTCTTGAGCATCCAGCAGCCCATCTAATTCTACAACATTTGGGCTTGATGTCTGCTGCCATCCAGTTGGTGCCACTTGTCCGGTATCACATGCATGCCCTGCAGTTGACTGTGGCTATTTAGTGGTCTGCTCAGGTTCATCCCATGTCCATGCCCGTCAGGATGAGTCGTGTGGAGAAATCACCTTGCTTTGGTGGCTTTGGTCTCGGGACCTATCTCTCGGCAGACCCTTATGTCTTCCCCTACACAAGGCCTCGGCGACCACAGACACGTTCTAGTTGGGGGGAGCATTTTCAGGGGAGGACAGTTCAAGGCATGTGGTCTCGCAGAGAGACCAAATTGCACATAAACGTCATGGAGATGAGCAGTCCTTACATTGCAAGCCTTTCAGGCGTATCTCCCTCTTTTGGCTATAGCTATTCAAACAGACAAACATGGCTGTTGTCTGGTACATCTACAAACAAGGGAGAACATGGTCTTATCCCCTGTGCAAAGAAGCCATGAGAGTGTGAGAATGGGCGATGTCTTCCAGGCATTTTCTCCTTGCGACTCACATTTTCGGCATTTCCAACTTGCTGGCTGATAAACTCAACAGATATGTCTTGAGTCCTCATGAGCAGTCCCTGAAACCATCGGTGGCATATCAGATATTTGACCACTGGGGTCAACCATGCTGCAATCTCTTTGCTCCTTAGTCAACCACAAATGCAGGAAATACTTTGTCCTAATCCCCCCAATGGGGGGAGTCACCCAGGGATGATGCCCTGGTTCGTGATTGACCATCGGGACTCTTCTATGCTTACCTCTTTAATCCCCTAAATTCCCAAGGTCTTGCAGAAAGCCTGCCACCTGAAGACCGCTCTCATCCTCCTTGCCCTCTTTTGACCTCATTAGGTGTGGTTCTCACTTTTTCGGTCTCAAATATCCTCCCTGGATATTGGATACTATTTACCATCGCATTTCATATCACTGGGGGTTTCCCCTCCCCAACCTCCAGACTCTGTCTAACCGCTTGGTTCCTCCACTTCTGTTGATTCTTTCCCAGTCCAGGCTCCCCTGTTTGAGAAATATTTTCTTGGCATCTCAGAAGCCATCTACTAAGAAGGTGTATTCCAGTAAATGGAACAGGTTTTCTATTTGGGCCAGACAACATAATTTGCAATTTATTAGTCCTTTACATCCACGATTGTAATTTTTTCACCGTTTTATCATCAGTGTCATTCAGTGTAATAGTACTGCTCGATTTTTTTTCTCTGTGTATTAATATTTTCTTTGTATGTAATTTTGTGAAGCTTTTCTCCCCAGGCCTCCACTGAAAATTGGCTCATTCCAGGCCCAGTGGACTTTCCCAATTAACAAATGCAATAAATAAATACATTTCAATCCCTTTTCAGACCCATTTCCTGCCATTTTGCTGTCCTTGGCTTCTCTCTTTCATGAAGGTGCCAGTTTCTCCACGGTTAAACTCCAGTTGGCGGCCATCTCTAATTTCCATTTCAGTGAAGGGTCCCACCTTTTCTTCTAAACTATGCAAAGACTTTCACGAGGGACTACTTAGACCGCCTGTCTAAGATCCTTCCCCACCTTGGGATTTAACTCTGTTGTTGCAGTCTTTGACACAAAAGCCCTTTGAACCGGCTGCATCTTGTGATAAGTTTCTGTCTTGGAAGACTGCTTTCTTGGTGGTTATTACTTGAGTTTGAGTTGTAGGCTGTCAGCATTAAAGCCCCCTTTTATGATTTTTCACAAGAACGGTATCTCTTAAGACAAATCCATTGTTTGTTCCGAAGGTGGCTTCAGAAGCTAACCTCTGCCAATCTATCCAGCTACCAGTTTTCTTCCCTAATTATTCTAACAAGGGGGAATATACTTTATTTACATTACTTAAATGTCCATAGGCAGCTACGTTTTTATCTTGAGGACTGAGGAATTTCAGAACAGCTCTTCGTGGCCTTTTCGCAGGCTGGAAAATGTCTGGCAGTTGCTAAGGTAACTATTTCCAGATGGATTGCTAAGCTGTGTATCCTACATTTTTGCTAACAGGCATATGGAGCTATTTAGACCAGTTAAATCCCACTCTACTAGGTATGTAGCTATATCTTCGCCCTTCTTGGCTAAGCATTCTTTGGATGAGATTTGTGCTGCTGGTACTTGGTCGTATCCCCACATCTTTGTTTCACACTGTAAGTTGGATTTAGTATTAGTCCTCTGTGTTCCAGCATATCCTTCCCTGAGTCCTCCCAGGATTTGTAGTAGGTGGGGACTTATGACCGCCATCCTTGTTGGATAGTGACACGGATAGCATCAGATAGAGTTATGTACTTCCCATAACCTGGAGTCTGTGCTATCCAGTGCTGTTTGTCACATTCCCACTCTCCTCCCCCCTTTTTTCTGGGGACCTGATAGAACTGAAGGGATGTTTCTTCTTGGGGATAGTTGCTCTCTTTGACAGGCAGTGCTGCATTTTCCTTATTCAGCAAACTCAGATCTGAGGGCTACAGGTCATCAGGGATTATGGGAGGGGAGGAGCTTGAGCTTTGGATCTGTCCATCAGTTGCTGGCTTGGATCAGATGTCTGATCCAAGACCCATCCATGATGATTAATGACACTGGGTAGCACAGATTCCAAGTTATGGTAAGTTCATAACTCTGTTTTGCGGCTTCCCTTGTCTTTATTTATATACTTTGCCTTTTCTCGGGTTTGTATTCTGAGTTTTTGGTGGTTTTAAGAATTTAGTGTAGCTTACTTCTCTGTCATAAATTGATTTTTAAAGATGACATCTATGTATGTTAGGTGCTCGCCATAGGGGTCATTGTTTACTCCAGGGATTTGTTTTGAAGGCAGAGCATCCAAGTTTTGCACCAGCCTTCAGTGCTTTTTTTGGATGGCCCCATGAGCATAGCTGCACCCTGACTAATAGATCTTTGCTTATTTTTGCATGTGAAACATTTAGTAGTTTGTCTGTTGGGTCTTTTCCAGATGACTTCCAGAATAGCAAATACCCGCTTTTGTGTTCTGTTTCTTCATACTGATGTTAATGGAAATTGTGAATGATTGTGATGATTTTGAACTTACTTTAGGATTGGAATTTGCTGCTATTTAAAGGTCTCCGATATTCCTAGAAAAACTTCTATTTGCAGTCTTCTTTGCACGTATAGGGAAGACAGTAAAATCTCTTGTGAAAAATAATCCTTTTATTTATGCAGGCAACTTGTGTCAGTTGCCCCTTTGTATATTTCCCCTAAGAAAAAGGGAAGTGTCATAATGTCAGAAACCACTTATCAAGAAAACTGCAGGCAATAAGCTTGAGTCAGCAGTGAACTCATCCGCCCTAAGGAGGCCTCTTTCTGCCAGTCCTGGTAAAGATCAGCATTTTTGTTTTTCAGCCTTCTGGGAATTTAGACAATTTCCCCTTTGTGTCTTTAACCTTTCATAGTTGGGTAGTGAGATTTGGCAACTGCTGCTAGTTTGCATGTCTTTTTAAGAGACTCTTGTCTGAGCCTGATGCTGGTACCCAAGCGTATACAAAGAGTATGGTTAGCTATCTAGGGCTTATCTCCAGAAATGAGGAAGACAGTTTTAACTGATCTCATCAGTGATGCTTTAGATGGCCTTTTCAATAAGTTTTAAAAACCTGGATTGTAAATTAATCTCTAGTTTGGAGAAACTAGGCCCCATGCCAGAAACCACACATCTTGCACTCTGTCACTGCCATCTTTATACTTTAGTTATAAGAGATTCAAAAAGAAATATATAGTACCCTTTCAGGGTGAAACTCTAGTAATCCCCTTGTTCTGTATTGGGCATTCCTGTGCTTTGGTGACATATAAGGTTAAGGCCCTGACTAGAGTCTGAGTGACAATAAATTTTGTTACCTGCTAGGATGCTGGTAAAAGGACCTCAAGCCAATGGGTAGAAGTGAGTCTTTGGAGGAGGTGAACCTAGGCTAGTAGTTGGGTTGTCCAAGCCAGTACTGTAGCCTTTGCCTGCAAGTGTGAAAAAGTGCATGTGTTCAATTTGAGCATTGGAGATCCATATGCCTGCTTCAGCACCAAGGGAAAGGGACTTGCCAAGCATACATTTCTTCAGTTTGGGATGCTTTGTCTGCCATGAGCAGCCCCCCTCAGGATAGCTTTGCCCCTGAGAGTCTGGGGCCACCTCATGTTAGGATGCTCTTTGGGGGGAGTGAATGGTCTTGAGTTCATTAGGGGGCAGTCTTGATGGTTGACATGGCAGATGGGGGGAGGTGAAGATATAGATAAAATGTATGTCAAAGGTGAAAATTTTGAGTATATTTTGCTTTCTCTCTTCCTCATTGGAATATGATACTGACAGTCGGGGAAACTCTCTTCACGCTCTCCTTCAGATGACTTCTGATTCAGAGAGGCACTTGTGTTTATGGGGTAGCACTTTAAATGCAGAACAAAAGAAACTACCTTGAAGTATTTAGTAGTAGTAGTGGATGTGAATGTGCCCAGATTTTCTGTAATTAGTCTTTCTGTCTATTGAAGATGCTTTTGTTGGTTTCCTTGAATCCTAACAATTAGTTGTACAGTCTAAAGAAGCCATAGTGTGAGTTGAGTGCTCGACCACCAGGCCATGCAGTTGTCTCTTAAGAAGCAACCAAGGAGTCCAAGTGAAAATTAAGACTAAAAACTCAACCTTGTGTTAAGGCACTCTAGATGTTGGACAGATATGGAAGTTGTGTGCACCGTGGCTACAATATTATTTTGGCCTATATACTGTCAAACATACAAACCTGTTGAAATACTGCAGTGAAATCTCTAAGCAGACAGTGTGCTCGATCCTGGAAATTCCAGAGAAAAATCTGAGAAAGTAACACAACTTAACTCTACAGCTTGTAAGGTGAGAAGGTGGGCTGTCAAACGTAGTTGTAATGCAGTGGATACATGCTGCAAGGCAGCACCATCTGTAATGATAGAGAGACATGCATGGATTTGAGTTAAGTTCTTGCCTGAGGATGTTAAGGAGCAGCTACTAGTTGGAATTCTAGACTGGGATCTCCTGTTGCTCCCATCCTCAGAAGTTGTTTTAAATGCATTGAGAAAGAGAAACCATGGTTTTAGTTAAGCAGAAGTGCCATCCACTGACACCTAAATTCACAAAGAGTTAGCTTACAAAATCATGGCCTTTTCATAGAAAACCACTACTGCAGATCACTGCAGACAAAAAAAAGATATTTTAAGAGGGAAAGTTTAAGGAAAGAGGCAAATCCTTTTCTACCCAAGAAACCCCTGGGCATTACAGTGTCATGTTGAAGTAATTGCTCCCAAATGTAGATTATTTTTATTTACCCTTTGCCACTTCCAGTTACAAAGAGATGATTCGTAGAAGAGAGCACTGCGAAAGCGATCACTTGTTCATTCATTGTAAACTTCCCAGGTTGATGGTTAACATTAATGTTATGAAGTGGTTCTACTTTGCAAAGAAGACAGATGGGTGTCCCTCTTTCACCTTTTTCTAATCCTTATCCATTCTAATCATTCACTTCTACTTTAAAACAAAACCAGTCCAAAGGGTTCTGTGGAAGGAAAGTAATAATCTGAAGTTGTTCATCTTCTTCCTATTCATCACTGATGGGTTCGGTTCCAAGGCCGCGGAACTGTCGGCCTTATACCAAGCTTGCGTGCACCAAAAATTCTCGAGTTAAGCTGCTACCCACAATGCCCTTCACTCCGTTACCTCAGATCTTATGTGCCGCGCAGCCATATAGCAGCGTTTCACTGAGCTCTCCAGCTAAGTGTTATATTTTTCAAAATTTTATAAGTATTTGTGAATTTTTCCTGTTAGTTTGCTAATTTCTTCTATTTTTACTCTCAGCTCTACCCACAGGTATTTCCTTTCGTACCATTGTTGGTATTGACCCCTTTACCCTTGTGGTAGTCCCAATACCATTGTTGGTATTTCTCTTTCTTTCTCTACACTTTCTTCAGCTTTAGTGTGTGTGTGTTTCCTGTTATGTCTGAAAAGAAAGGGACTATGGGGTTTAAACACTGCTCTTCCTGCAGCAGTAAACTCCCGAATAGTGAACTACATCAAGAGTGTATTGTTTGGGGGTTCCGCATTTATCGGCAAAACCTCCATGTGATATTTGTGCCAGCTTAAGTCAGGGGATGCTGAATGAACGACGAAACAAAGTTGATCCTTAAGGGCTTGTGTCCTTTCCCTTTTTCGGAGGCTATTTCTGCATCTGAGGTCTCATCCCCCTCCTTCTGTGGGCAAGAAACATCCTCGTTCAGACACCTCTTCACCGGCTGATGATAGGTGGCAAAAGCCATAAGCACAGGGCCCACAAGACTTCCACTGAGCACTGTACTGTCTTCTCTGTTCCGACCACCTCGGCTCCGAGTTTGGCTCCAGTGATTCAAACTGAGGTTGCCTCATCGGCGCCTTTCCCGGCTCCAACAACAGCGCCACTACAACCTCTGTTCCAACCAGTTTGTCTCCACCTCGGCACCGACGTCCCCCATTTTCATTCCGACATTGGTTCCGACAGCTTTGAGCCGCTGTTGACCTCCACCGCAGCTGTAAACTCTGCTCCGATCATTCCCTTGTTGCCTGTTTCCAAACTGGAATAGTCTGTGCCGATGTTCTTCGTGTTTCACTGTTGCAGTCATCACATTTGGATTATCTGCTTGCAGGTAGCCCTCAATCGGCCTTATCAAAGTCTTGGGTCCTGTGTCGGTTGCTGTCTCATCTTCCATGATGTCCGATAGTCAGGGGTAAAAAGCATGCAACCGACACCATTTTATTCAGTCTTTCTTGCCACGCGGTGCCCGAAGCAGAAGCAGTTCGCAAGTGCCGGTCGGCCGACTCCTGAAATTTTCATATTCGAGTTTCAGAACCGAAGTCTTCAAACTAAAGCTAAGTACCCCGTTGGGGAAACTTTTTCTTGCTCATTACCGATGTCAGTAAAAGTTAAGACACCCCCCCCTATGGTAAACTGTCACAAGGACTTAACTTTAAACTTTACAAGCCCTGCTCAACTGACTGTTCCTTTAGGGGGGAAGATCGCCTTGCATGCAAAAACCTGGAAATTCATTACCCAAGACAAATGGGTTTTAAATATAGTTTCCCAAGGATACAGATTCCACTTCCACACCTTACCAACCCCAAACCATTGGCCAGACCAACCCTCAAATCAGTGGGCAGAGGCTCAAAAGCAAGTTATTTCTCTTCTATGCATCAGGCCTAGTCAGCCTGTCCCAGAAGAAGAATAGGGGCAAGGCTTCTACTCAAGACTTTTCCTGGTAACTGGAAAAGACAATTCCTGGTGTCCTGTCCTGGACTTGTCTATCCTAAACACCTTTTTGGAAATCCTAAAATTCAAAATGCTAACTCTGCATCAGCTGCTTCCCATGCTAGGAAAAAAATGTCTGGTTGGCAACACTGGATTTAAAGTAAGCCTACCTGCACATCCCAATAAGGGAATCTTGCAGAAGATACCTACGCTTGAGAGCAGGCTACATACACCATCAGTTCTCTGCACTGTCCTTTGGCTTATCTACTGGGCCCAGGGTATTCACAAATTGCCTAGCTCCAGTCACTGCATTTTGCAGGCAAAGAAATACTCATAAATACCCATACCTGGACGATTGTCTAATTTAGGCAGAAAGCCAGGGCATACTATTAAATCATCTGGCATTTGTGAGAAATTACTAATTTCTCTGGGGTACACTATAAATGAAAAGAAATCACATCCAGTACCCTGCCAACAAATTGTATTCCTGGGAGCAAGCTTGAATACAACTTCCCAGATGGCCTACCTCATGTCAGAGAAACAAGTTTGACAGCCTTCTTCAAACTACTGGCCACAAAGACCCAGCTATCTGCAAGGAAAATACTGCAAGCCCTGGGGTTCATGGCCTCTTGCATTCTGCTAATTCCATATGCAAGACTGCATATGAGGAAACTACAATGGTATCTAAAAAGCCTATGGTGTCAGCATTCTCAGTACCTAGAATAAATGATTCCTATCATACCTTGTCTATAGATAGTTCCTATGGGCAGAGGCCTGCCACCAAAACAAGGGACTGCCATTCACTCTACCTCCTGCTGCCCAAACCCTAACAGATGCATCAGACTATGCACGGGGGGCTCACTTGGCAGGGTAATGCATTCAGGGCAAATGGAACCAGAGTCAAAAGTCACCTGCATATCAATCAAAAAGAAATTTTAGCTGTACAGAATGCTCTGACAGCCTTCAAGGACCACATTCTTCCAGGACAATTATTGGTAAAGACAGACAACACCACTGTTATGTGGTACATAAACAAGCAGGGGGGAGCCCACTCTGCAGACTAGCCATGGCTCTGTGGAACACATCCTTGAGCTACCAAGTGCAACTATAAGCTCAATTCCTGCCAGGCATGCTCAATACACTGGCTGACAACCTATGCAGAAATCTCGTGGACCCACACGAGTGGAAACTGGAACCAAAGATATTCAGCATGTTGAGAAACAAATGGGGGAGACCAGAGATGGACCTATTTGCCTCCCCTCAGAACTACCAGTTGGACAAATTCTGCACAAGTACTCCCCACAGACAAGCTTGGAAAGTGGTTGCCTTGTCCTACTCCTGAGAAAACCTATCAGTTTATGCCTTTCCCCTCTGCTTCTCCTCTCCAAGGTGCTACTAAAGATCAAACAGGACAAACCAAGGACAATACTGATTGCCCCAGACTGACCACGCTAACAGTGGTACCCCCTCTTGCGCAGTGTGTCACTGCTGGAACCATGGCACCTGCCTCAGACCCCTGCCCTGCTGTCACAGCAGGAGGGCCAGATTCTGCACCCACAGCTTCAAACCCTGAACCTTGCAGCCTGGCTAATTACCTGATCTCTCCGTTACCATCCCTCAGTAAGCAAGTGATGGATGTCATTCTGGAAGCAAGGAGGCCTAGTACTAGAAAATCCTATGCTGAAAAATAGAAAAGATTCTCTTCCTGGAGCCAAACTCAAGGGATGGACACAACAGTGCCCAGTTTAACTCTTGTTCTTCAATACCTATCTGAGATGCTTCACAAGGGCCTTTCCTTTTCTTTTATCAAAATTCATGCCTCTGCCATTTCAGCACATTATAATACAGAGCCTCCCCTCTTGTCATCCACTGCTGAAGCAATTCCTCAGAGGGGCCAAAAACCTAAGACCACCCAGGATAGCCCCTACTCCAGCTTGGGACCTTAATTTTGTATTGGGAAAGCTCACTCTGCTGCCATTTGAGCAAGCTGCAAATGCAGAGTTGAATTTTTTTCCTTGGAAAACAACCTTCCTTCTAGCCATCACTTCAGCAAGAAGGGTGTCTGAATTACAGGCTCTCATGCCAGTGGAGCCTTTCATCGTCTTTCATGCGGACAGGGTGTCACTCAGGACCAACCCTTCCTTTATGCCCAAGTGGTATCCAGTGTGGCCCTTAATCTGACTATTTATTTGCCAACCTTCTTTTCTAATCCACAGAACAAAGGGGAATGAATACTACACTCCTTGGACGTGCACAGACAACTTAGATTTTACTTGGACAGGACTAAGCCTTTCAGGAAATCTAAACAGCCGCTGGTTGCTTTTGCTGCAGGGGCAGAGGGGAAGGCCATTTCAAAGCAAACAGTTTCTAAGTGGGTAAGCCATTGCATTCATTTCTGCTATAAGCACCATGGAAAACATACCCCACAGGGGACAAGACCTCAGTCCACCAGGGCTGCATCTAGCTCTACAGCCTTTCTCAGAGGTCTCTCTACTAGGGACGTCCTAGAAGCTGCTACCTGGAGTTCTCTACATACCTTCACCAAGCATTACCACTTGCCAGTTGTCCCTAAATCCAGAGCTGGCTTTGCCACTGCAGTCTTGCAGGGCCTAATAGCTGGTCCTAATGCTATCTCATTGCCTTCTCCCATCCGTAGCTTTGGGAATCTACCCAAATGTGATGACTGCAGCAGTGGAACACGAAGAACATACTACAGTTGTGTACACTTATAAGTGTAGTTGTTCGAGAGTATTCACTGTTGCAGTCCTGGTTACCCACCCTCCAGCCCCCTGACTTCTATTGACTTTACCTCTTTTCTTGCTTTCTATGCTTAAAGCTTTCTGGTGTATTTGTTTTTTATTGGAGGTGTAACCTTGTATGTTCGTGTTTCACTGTAGCAGTCATTACATTTGGGTAATCTACTGGCAGGTTGCCCTCAGTCGGCCTGATTAACAAAGTCTTGGGTCCTGCGTCGGTTGCTGTCCCTTCTTCCATGACTTCAGGTCGTTAGGGATATAAAACAGGCAGCCAACGCCATTACATCAGTCTTTCTTGCCACGCAGTTCCCGAAGCAGAAGCAGTTCGCAAGTGCCGGTCATCCGACTCCTGAAATTTTTTTCGAATTTCAGAACCGAAGTCTTCAACTAAAATTAAGTACCCCGTTGGGGAAACTTTTTCTTGCTCCTTACCGATATCCGCAAAAGTTAATAATTGTATTACTTGTGGGAAGCAAATACCTCATAAGGATTTTCATTTGTACCATATTCCTTGCCTAGGCCCTGATCACGATGTACCTTGCTGTTGGGTTTGTCTTTTATTTAATCAGCGCACTATCCGTCGTCAGTACATTTTTGCTTCTAAATATTTCGGTTCTCAGTTTAATTATCCAGAAATTACGTCTGTTAGCCATCCGACTACAGGAATACCAAAAAAACGCAAAGAAAAAGACAGACTGGCCGTTGAGGTCCAAAACTTCTGTCGAAGCTTCTCTTAAGCCAGTCACCAGTTCGCTGGTACTCCAGACGCTTTCGCAGCCCCTGATACCCACTACTTCTGATTCACAGGCCTCTACTGATACTCATTCGGAGTCTGGTATGCCTGAGATACTTCACCTATGGAACCCGCATATGTCTTACCTTGGATGGGTCTGGAGCCGCTATGCAGGCACTGGCTTCTGAGGGTGTATTCAGGCCTACAGACTTGCATATTAAACCAACACCACCTTCAATATTAAGGCCAAAATCTTGATCTATGTCTAAAAAAGACTCCGCCCAGGCCACATGTTCAGGCCCCTATGCCTAAAAAACAAATGATCAAAGTGGCTGAAGATTTAATTACTCTAATCAGGGGTAGTCAACCCCCCTCCATCTAAGAGGCCTAGGGCTGAGCTTGACTATGACTCTTCTGAGCAGGAGTTTCTTCTGACTCTAATGAACTGGATTTGTCCATACCTACTTATGAGGACTCTGATGCAGAGGATTCAATTCCTTCTGCCTCTCCCCCTGAGGATTTTTCTTTTGGGGAAACTTTACATACCTTAAGGGAGCATTTCCACTGGGAAATTCAGGATTTTTCTGAATGCAAAAAGAGGCTTAGGGATTTCCTTCTTCCTCAGCATAGGCCTTTAGCTATACCTCCTGTACTAGACATTGTTGTGTTTTCAGAATCCAGTATGGCCCCTGATTCCCTGCCTCCGGCCGCTTGTAAACCAGACATCACAGGGTTACTGACTCTCACAAATTCCTTTTCAAAAATCCTGTTGCGGACCCTGAAACCATATGTTCTTCGTGTTTCACTGTTGTGGTCATTACATTTGGGTAATCTGATGGCAGGTTGCCCTCAGTCGGCCTGAATTCCAAAGTCTTGGGTCCTGCGTCGGTTGCTGTCTCCTCTTCCATGACGTCAGGGGTATAAAACATGCAGCCGATGTCATTTTCTTTTGTCTGTCTTGCTGCGTGGTGCCTGAAGCATAAGCATTTCGCAAGTGCCGGCCGGCTACTGAAATATTCGAGTTTGATTTTCAGAACCAAAGTCTTCACTAAAACTAAGTACCCCGTTGGTGAAACTTTTTTTCTTGCTTTTTACCGATGTCAGAAAAAGTTAATAATTGTATTACTTGTGGGAAGCAAATACCTCATAAGGATTTCCATTTATACTGTATTCTTTCATAGTCCCTAATCACAACGTGCCTGGGTGTCGGTTTTGTGCTAGATTTAACCAACGCAGTATTAAGCGTCTGTTTATTTTTGCATCAAAGTATTTTGGAAACAGATTTAACTACCCAGAAATGTCGTCGGATAGCAATCTGACTACTGGAGTACATAAAAAAAACGCAAAGAAAAGGACAGAGAAAGGCAGTCGAGATCCAAAACCAACAACGAAGCTTCTAAGCCAGTCGTCTGTACTCAGTGAGGTGCTTTCGCAGCCCCTGATACCTGCTACTTTCGAGTCGCAGGCCTCTACCCACACCAATGTGGAGTCCAGCATGCCGCAAGATACTCAAGGTATTGGACTGATGGATGCATCTCCCTCGGATGGGTCCAGAGCCGCTGAGCACGCACCGGCTTCTGAGGGTGTATTCAGACCTCATCATTTGTATATCAAACCGATGACAGCTGGAAAACCAGTCCGAAGCAACTTTTAAAACTAAAACACCGACACACGAGCCATGTGCACAGGCCTCTATGCCTAAAAAATAGATGATCAAAATGGCCAAAGACCTTATTACCTTGATCAGGGGTACCCATCCCCCTCCTAAGAGGCCTAGGCAAGACACTGATTATGAATCTTCAGATCAGGTTTCTATTTCTTCTGATTCCTCTTCTGATAAGGAATGATCTATATCGCCCTATGAGGATTCTGATGCTGAGGAGTCTATTCCATCTGAATCTCCTCCCGAGGATTATTCATTTGGAGAAACCTTGCATACTTTGAGGGAGCATTTTCACTGGGAGAGTCAAGACTTCTCAGAATCAAAAAGAGGCTCAGGGATTTCCTTCTCCCTCAGCACAGGCCTTTAGCCATTCCCCCTGTTTTAAACATTGTGGATGATGTATTTTCAGAGTTAAGCTTGTCCCCTGACTCCTTAACTCCAGCTCCCAGTAAGCCTGACAGATATTACAGGGTCTCTGACTCGCATCAATTTTTATTTAGAAACCCTGCTGCTGATCCTGAAACTATTTCACAGGGTCCAAAGGGAGTTAAGGCCTCAACAGCAAAAAATCCTACCCCCTCTGACAGAGATTCAAGGGCACTGGACAGATGGGGAAAAAAGGTTTATACATCTGCAACCTTGGCAGTCAGGGCCTTAAACTGTCAATTTCATATGCTTAAGTACCAATAACATGTTATGGGATTGCTGAAGCAGAAAATTATGTTGATTTCAGAATGCGCAGGAAATAAAGAATTGCAGGAATTATTGCATGCAGCTGAACAAGTTGGAAAGCATACTTTGCAGTGTGGTTTTGATTCCTTAGAGGCTTCCTGCAGGGCCGCAGTTACTGGATCTGTGATTAGGAGGCATGCCTGGTTAAAGGAAAAACTATTTACCTGATCATGTTAACACTAAATTGCTAGATGCACCTTTACAGCATGATTCTCTGTTTGGTATTAAGGCAGAAGAGGTTTTAAAGAAAATGGAAGACAAAACTAAGTCTATGCAAACTGTTGAAGACTTCTTACAAGTGCAGCCACCAAGATTCAGTAGTCACTGGCCTACCAAAAATTGGTCCTTTCCTGTGTCAGGCAGAACTCAAAGGGGCAAATCCAAACACCCTAAGGGTTCCAGATACCAGGCGCAAGATTCATACAGGTCAAAGCAATGGGGCGCTTCCACCTCCAAATCTGGAAGAGGTAAAGCGCAAACCTACAGAAAACAATCCCAATGACTTCCCTCTGCCTTCATCAAGCACTTATCTTTTGGCAGCACCCATAGGGGGGAAATTAGCACTTTTTGCTCAAAATTGGCAGATAACCCAGGACAAGTGGGTACTAAACATCGTATCACAGGGATACAGATTCCATTTCCACACTCTGCCAATGGCAAATGGTTGGCCAGATCTGCCAAAAAATCAATGGGCAGAGGCACAGAAACAGGTTATGTCCCTCATGGATATGGGGGCCATTCATACAGTACTAGAACAGGAAAAAGGACAAGGTTTTTACTCTACTGTTCTTGGTACCCAGAAAGGACAAGGCCTGGCTGTCGGTACTGGATTTATCGATTTTGAACACATACCTGGACATTCCAAAATTCAAAATGCTGACTTTGCAGCAGCTTCTGCCCATGCTCTGCAAGAATGCTTTACTGGTGACTTTAGGCCTAAAAGAGATATACCAGCATGTCCCAATAAGACAGTCGTGCAGAAGATACCTCAGATTCAAGGCTGGCTTAATGCATTACCAATTCTCTGCACTGCCCTTTGGCTTATCTACTGCGCCCAGTGTCTTTACAAAGTGCCTGAACCAGTAATTGCATTTTGCAGACAAAGTAGTATACAAATATATCCTTACTTGGACAACAGTTTAATTCAAGCAGAGAACAAGGACATTCTTCTTCGACACCTGGCGTTTGTGAAAAGGCTTCTAACATGCCAAGGGTACACAATAAACGAAAAATCACAACTGGTACCCTCTCAAAAGATAACATTCCTGGGTGCAAGCTTGAATACAACTTCCCAGATGGCTTACCTCTCGTCAGACAAGCAAAGGCAACTGACTGCTTACTTCAAACTGATGGCAACAAAAACCCAGTCTTCTGCAAGACAAATTCTGCAGGTTCTGGGCTTCATGGCATCCTGCATACTACTGATTCCATATGCAAGACTGTATATGAGGAAACGTCAATGGTACCTAAAAAGTTTATGGAGTAGTCATTCTCACAGTCTGGAAACAATGATTCCTCTCATTCCCTGCCTGCAACAGGAGTTTCAGTGGTGGGCAAAGGCATGTCACCAAAACATGAGACGCCTTTCACTCTCCCCCCTGCCAGCCAAACCATGACAACAGACTCATCAGATTATGCCTTGGGGGCCCACATGGCAGGAAGATGCATTCAGGGCATATGGTCACCAAAACAAATGCATCTGCATATCAACCGGAAAGAGATGCTTGCTGTTCAAAATGCCCCAACAGCCTTCGAGGTCTTACTTCAACCAGGACAACTACTGATAAAGACGGGCAACACCACAGTCATGTGGTATATAAACAAGCAAGGGGGCACACACTCATACCCCCTCTGCAGATTAGCCATGGCACTGTGGAACACAGCTTTGGACCTACCAAATACATCTTCAAGCTCAATTCCTGCCAGGAAAACAAAACACTCTGGCAAACGATTTAAGCAGAAACCTTATTGACCCTCACAAGTGGAAGCTAAATCCACAAGTCCTCAGCATGATAACAGAGAAATGGGGGAGCCCAAATATAGATCTATTTGCCTCTCCTCAAAGTTATCAGTTGAAAAGATTTGCACAAGGACTTATCACAGACAAGCATGGAAAGTGGATGCCTCATCCTTCAGTTGGAAAAACCTGTCGGTTTACGCCTTTCCTCCTCTGTCTCTTCTCCCAAAGGTGGTCCTAAAAGTCAGACAAGAGAAACCAAAGATGATACTAATTGCCCCGGACAGGCCCCGCCAATACTGGTACCCAATCCTAACCCAGCTTGGACCTTGCCTCAAAGACCACAACAACTGTCCCAGCAAAACAATCAGATCCTGCACAATCAACTACAAACTCTGAACCTGGCAGCATGGCTGATCATGTAGTCATACAAACAACACCTCTCAGTAAAGCTGTGATGGATATCATTTTGGAAGCCAGAAGGCCTAGTACTGGAAAATTTTATGCTGACAAATGAAAGAGATTCTGTGCTTTGAATCGAGCACAAGGAACTGATGCAGCAGAACCAAATATTCCTCTGATATTGCAATACTTAACTGAGATGCTTGACAAAGGCCTATCTTTCTCATCAATTAAAATCCATTCCTCTGCCATTTTGGCTCATTACAATACAGAGCCACCAATCTTTCCTCATCCTTTACTAAAGCACTATCGTACAGGAGCCAAATATTTAAGGCCTCCTAGAAGATCACCATTGCCTGCATGGGACCTCAATTATGTGTTGGAAAAGCTCACCCTGCCTCCATTTGAACCAACTGCTACCTCTGATAGAAAGTTCTTATGGAAAACAGCTTTGCTTCTAGCAATTACTTCAGCAAGAAGAGTTTCAGAGCTACAGGCCCTCATGGCTGTAGAGCCTTTTATCATATTTTACCCAGACAGGATATCTCTGAGGACAAATCCTACTTTTTTGCCTAAGGTCAGGGGTGGCTCGTGGCATCGGACTGCCAGACTGCAGCCCCCTCAGCTAAAAAAAAAAAAAAAAGAAAAATTACCTTTTTGTGTACAGTGTGATAGAGAGTGAGACTATTATTTTTTTGGTTTACTTGGTTGGTCTCCGAGTCCGCGACTCGGCAAGTACGAGCATGCGCACTTCAACCACCTCGGGTTGCGGCGGTTTTAAATAAAGATTTTTTTTTTGTTTGTTTTGTTTGCAGCCCGGTGGACTAACTAAGGCATTGTTGTGATGCCCAGCAGTCGTATGCGGTTCCAAACCACATATAATTAAAAGGGGCTCGGACTGGCGTCGCAGGCATACATACGACGTGCTTGCTGGGCTAAATGCTGCTGATTGGTTGTCGCTCTCTTCCCGGGCTTTATGTGCTGGGAAAAGAGTGAGAATCAAACAGTAAGTCAGTTGTGGATTGATTTGTGACTGAGTCAGTACTCAGTCACACGGGAAGGATTTACCGAACCTGGATTTATTATTTATCATTTTAATTTGCTATTTGCCATTGGATTTTTATTTTATTTTTTTTTTTGGGGCGGCTCAGAAGAACAGAAGAAAGAAGCAGTGGTGCAGTGGTTAACGTTGTCACCTCACAGCAAGAGGTTCTCCGGTTCGATTCTCAGCTGGGGTGCCTTCTGTGTGGAGTTTGCATGTTCTCCCTGTGTTCGTCAAGGGTTTCCTCCGGGTACTCCGGTTTCCTCCCACATTCCAAAGACATGCATCTGGAGCATTTCTCCCCGGGCCTCTGCTGAAAACAGGCTCTGTGGAACCTAGTCAGACTTTCCCGGTCAACAAATGATAAAAAAAAAAAAAAAAAAAAAAAAAAAAAAAAAAAAAGTAGTAGAAGAAAGAAGTTAGAAGAAGAACAGAGTGAAGGTGCAGAAGTATACCAGGTAAGTAGGAAGGGTAAGCTAAACGGCAGGGAAACCATATATAGATTGTGACTTGACATACACCTTTTATTTTGACATTAAAAAATGGACAGATGGGGATGACCTTGGCATTAAACTCACAAGTATGTATAGGCAGTCATTATGGAAATCTTTGCCAACTGTTTTTTTTTTTTTCCAGAAAATATTTATTCCTTGTTAAGTTGTTTTATCATTCTTTCAGCTGTATTTTGTCTGTGCTGCAATTTAGACAGTTCATTACATTTTACAGCAATCCCTCTGACCTGTCAAAATAAACAATTCGTGGCTGTCAGGGTGTTTTCATTTTAAATTCTTTGCACTGTCTGATATTTGTAAAAACAAATGATTCATATTATACGCTTTACTAAGTTACTGCCAGCTTCCCCTCTGTTTTGTGTTTAAAATTTTGAAATTACTAAGTGCAATTTAGACAATTTCAAGTATTATAGTGGGTAATTTCCTTCCTGTAACTCTTTAAGATGCCACCTGACCTGTCTTTAATATAATGCCCTCAAGGGTTACACACATTTTGTGATGGCTGGAGCTGTGGTAGTGAGGAATTTCAACTTTGCCCATGTTACAAAGACATGTGTCTACAGTATTTCTCCCTAGGCCTCTGCTGAAAATTGTTTTTGTTCGTCAGAAGTAAAATTGACAGGCATTTGAACTTCAGACTTCATATTCTTCAGAAAATACATAGTAAAACAAATTTTTATTCTAGCAATAAATATATAGTAACACAACCTTTTATTATAGCAATTTTTTAAGTTTATAAGATGACTATTTGAAATTTGTCCTTATTTTTGGGACTGTATTACCCTGTTATTGGCTTTGTCCAGGTTTTTTGTGCTAAGGTTGACAGCTATGGCAAGAACTGAATTCACTGAATATGTTTGAGGGATGTATTCCCTCATTACTGGGTTTGTCCAGGTGTTTTGTGCTAAGAGGTTGACAGCTATGGTGAGAACTGAATTCATTAAATGATAGCCATTTAAGTTTCAGTCTTCCTCTCTTTCACAAAGCAGCTGATTTGGCGTAGTGGTATGTTGCTCTTGACTGTTTTGCACAGGGACCTTGGCAGTAAAATGTACAGTGGTAACACAGCATTTTTCTTTCACAAAGCAGGTGATTTGGCATAGTGGTATGTTGTTCTGACTCTTTTGCACAGGGACCTTGGCAATACAATGTATGGTGGTAACACAGCATTTTATTCTAGCAGCTTTCCAAGATTATACAAGCAATGTTTAATGTGTCCCTGGTTTTTGCCCTTTTGACCCACCCCAATAAATTTGGCTTTTTCCAGACTTCTTGTGCTGCGAAGTTGAGATGCAGTTGAGTATTGAGTATATTTTACAAGGAGCTGAGAGCTGCAGGGGAAGAGAAGTTTAGTGCTGATTATGCTAAGTCAGCTCACATTGCTAATAGCACAACAGGTTGTGTACTTGCTTTTGATGCAGAAGGCTGTGGGTTCTACTTCCACAAGGGGTGGATGCTGCCGTACTGAGAATGTTCTCCTTGGTGAAGATACTAACTATGAGTATGTTATCAGTTTGCCATCCATTTCCTCTTGCAATATTACTAGCTTATCATTTTTTTATGTAATATAGGCAATTTATTCCTGAGGGGCAACAGACACTTTATTTTTCGATGAAACCATGAAATATAAAGGTGTTTGCTAGCAGCAACCTCTTCATTAGTTACAGATTTCTTTAACGTGGAATTATTTAGATGACTTTTACTTCTTCAGAGATTGTGCATATTTACTGATAATGGACTGTAGAATTGTGCATATTTACTGATAATGGACTGTAGAATTGTGCATATTTACTGATAATGGTGGACTGTGGAATTGTGCATATTTACTGATAATGGTTGACTGTAGAATTGTGCATATTTACTAATAATGGTGGACTGTGGAAGTCTGAGTAGACTTTTATGATAAATGTTCTGAATTGGGCAGTTTTGCCATTATGGGTGCATGCATTTTGTTTCATTGCTTACTGGAAAAATGTTCAAAACAGATTTAAAACGCTCTCTAATAACTGTACTGTATTGTACAAGGAATATAATTTAGTACAATGAGGAAGGTGTATCAAAGAGCACATGTATGTTTCATATGCAAGGGGCCTATGATTTGAAAACAGCCCAAAATTAATCTTTATCTGCCACTGGCAAAATGTATTTTCTTTGAATGTGGGTTTTAATGCTGTTTCAATGAATGTGAGTTTCAAGGGCAGAGAAGTTTTAATGCTAAGTTTTCATTGTGAGACTGCATTGCTTTGTTTAGCAGATGACTTAGTGTTTGTGTTGTAAAATACAAAATAAAACTTTCAAATGAAGTCCAACTCATCATAGACGTAAAGCAGTATGCACATTAGTGTTTATGGTAAATGGAGTGAAATAGCCAAGTAATGGTTCATTGGAATGGCTGCATCATTCAACCATGATTTTGTCAAGGGGGAAGGGCAGCAAACTCAGACAGGCCCAGCTGAACTATACCTTCCAACTGTCCAGATTTTCAAAGAATGAATAGATTTTTGCTTCTTATTTTTGGTTTGTTCTTCATAAAATTTGTAGTTTTCTGACATCATTTAGGAATTAAGTCACTAAATAATGATACACTGAGTTACAGACTTCATAACCTTCAGAAAAATGCATGCTAAAGTAAGAACTGTTATTCTATCAACTGTCTCAATTTATACAAGAACAATTTTTAGTACTGTTTATACGTTCCCCCAATATATTTGGCCTTGTTCAGATTTACTGCATTAACAGGTTGAGAGGTACATGCAAATAAATTGCTTTATAGAATTAGGCATAGCCAACCTCTCAACTGTCCCCAATTTTGGCTCAAAATGTTGCTCTTCCCCCTAATAATCCCTCCAAAATAGCAATTTTGGAAGAACGGAGGGTTTACAATTAAGAAATAACTGTAATAATCAAAGTTATAGATTACTTGAAATGCATGTAGATTCTTTTATTTTGTCAGCTGCTCAAGTTAGCAGTACTAATATTAAAGTGTCCCTTCTTTGACAGGTTCCCAGCTGTATTGTGTGGCTATTTTATATTTTTGCATCACATTTTTGGTCCATTTTTCATAAAATTGTGTTTTTGGCAAATTAGTGACAAATCACTAAAGACTGAAGTTAGAAAATAATGACAGACATTTGAGTTTCAGGTTTTATACCCTTCAGAAAATTCATACTAATGCAAGACCTATTCTATTGTCTTTCTAAGTTTATTAGAGCAATATTTAAAAATTATCCTTATTTTTGGGCCTTTGTCCCAGTTCTGTGTATGGCTTTGTCCAGATTTCTTGCTCTGAGGTTGAGGTATGACAAATGTGTCAGGGCCATCACAGTCAGCCAGAGACATTTCAAATTGTGACATACTTGTTGCACCCCACTCCCCCATGTAGTGACTCTGGATGTGTCCAAGCAAGGCAAGGAGAAGTTATGCAGTGTAAATGTGCAGTGTCCCCCCCCCCCATCCAAGGTAGACACAAGTACTACAGTGGCTTTTCATCTGTCCTTGATTTTGCAGAACGGTCTGGTTTCGGTCATATTTTTGTACTGTTGATTTATGCTTATTACTCAGATTTATGCTTATTACTCAAAGTGTCTGATGCTCTGTGTTTAAGTAGCAATGCTTTAATGACCATAAGGTAAGCTTGTCTGAGATCGTAAGATGCAAGTAAGCTTTAATAAGCATACTGTTAAAGAATTGCCAACATTGAAAGCCTTTCTGTTGTTGCCATGCAGAGAATACTTGACTAGATAATGTATAAGCCTTGGGTATTAAAGGACAGGATTCCATTATTTTAAAAAGCTCATTACACTTATTGGAGACTTCCAGTCATCTCTACAGACCTTACCCATAAACTAAGAATGCCAATCATGTGTAGTCCATAAACCTGTACAGTAATCCTTTAAGCAATGTATCTTGAGCTTGTTTGTTGTTTGCTTTTCAGTTTTTACTTTGATCATGATTTCCCCATGAAACAAGTAGATCGTTGTCAGGCAGCAGGTCTTTTTTGGATAAGAAACATTTTTACAAGTGGGGGCATCACAGAGATTTCTACTTTCAGCATGTTACTCGGTACTTTAATAAAGCTGAATATAAATTATAATTAGAACTGCAGTGCAAGGAGAAGTGGTTTGAGTTGAGTGCTTCTTGTTTTTCTTATACTTGATTTTGACTGGCATTCCAGTAATGTATTTAAAAAGTAATTTATTTTTTCATGCCTCACAACCTTTTGTTTCCATCTAGATATTAAGTAAGCTGTCATGCAACCAATGCATTGAAATATTTTTATTCTTCTACACTTATTTTTGTCTTGATTTAACAATCATAATGATGGTTTGGCACCCAGAGCAGCATATTTAAAGTTAGTTTTTGTGGTTTTGAGCATAGCTCCTCCCCTTTCTAGTTGGCCACACCCATTCCATTGACCCCACCCATTCAGCTGTCTCCTGCAGCCCCCCTTTGATTTGAAGTCACCAGCCGTCACTGCCTAAGGTGGATGTTCGTGTTTCACTGTTGCAGTCATTACAATAGGGTTATCCTGCTGGCAGGCTACCCGCAGTCAGCCTGAATTTCAAAGTCTAGGTCCGGGGTCGTTTGCTGTCACCTCCTCCCTGACGTCAGTGGGCCAGGGGTATAAAAGATGCAGCCGATGCCATTTTCTTCAGTCTTTCTTGCCGTGCGGTGCCTGAAGCAAAAGCAGTTCGCAAGTGCCGGTCGTCGAATTTCAGATCCGAAGCCTTCATTTAAAGCTAAGTACCCCGTTG
Organism: Protopterus annectens; assembly: GCF_019279795.1. Lineage (NCBI taxonomy): Eukaryota > Metazoa > Chordata > Ceratodontiformes > Protopteridae > Protopterus > Protopterus annectens. The sequence continues at coordinate 245,080,519 of NC_056742.1, forward strand.
GAGAAACGTTTTTCTTTCTCCAGACCAATGTCAGAAAAAATTAATAATTGTATTTCTTGTGGGAAGCAAATACCTCATAAGGACTTCCATTCTTACTGTATTAATTGCCTAGGCCCTGACCACGACGTCGCTAATTACAAGTTTTGTGCAAGATTTAACCAACGCACTATAAAGCGTCAGTACGATTTTGCTTTTCACTGTTTTGGCAGAAGATTTAATTACACAATGTCGTCAGATAGCCATCCGACTACCGGAATTCACAAGAAACGCAAGGAAAAAGAAAAGGACAAGCATCTGAGGTCCAAAACTGACGACGAGGCTTCTTCTAAGCCAGTCGCCGGTTCTCAGTGAGGCGCTTTCGCAACCCCTGACGCCCGCTACCTTGGAGCCGCAACCGACTCCCACTTGGAGCCGGCAAGGCCAGTAGATACTCAAGGTATTGGAACCTCGGAAAACATTCCCTCAGATGGGTCCGGAGCCGCTGAGCAGGCATCGGCTTCTGAGGGTGTTTTCAGGCCTACACAATTATATGTTGAAACTACTTCTGCTTCAAAGGCAAAGACTAGAGCACTTTTAAAGACAAAGAAACAAGTACAACAGCCACATGGACAGGCCTCCATGCCCAAAAAACAAATTCTGAAAATGGCCGAAGACCTAATTACTTTGATCAGGGGTTCCCATCCCCCTCCTGATAAGAGACCTAGGCAAGAGACAGAACATGAATCTTCAGATCAGGTTTCCATTTACCATGAGGGAGCATTTCCACTGGGAGAGCCAAGATTATTCAGAATCTAAGAAAAGGCTCCGAGACTTCCTTTTATTACCTCAACACAGGCCCCTTGCCATTCCACCTGTGTTAGACATTGTAGATGATGTATTTTCAGCGTCCAGTCTGACTCCAGATTCTTTACCTCCAGCTCCTGTAAAGCCAGACAGGTACTACAGGGTTCCTGATTCTCATAAATTTCTTTTCAGAAACCCTGCTGCTGACCCAGAGACCATCTCTCAGGGTCCCAAAGGGTTCAAGGTTTCCACTGAAAAAAACCCTACCCCCTCTGACAGGGATTGTAGGGCACTGGACAGGTGGGGAAAAAAGATTTACACTTCTGCTACCTTTGCTGCGAGGGCTTTAAATTGTCAGATGTTCATCGTGTTACCTTGCTGCAGTCATCACACTTTGGGTATCTTGCCGTCAGGCGGTCCCGCAGTTGGCCCGAATTCCAAAGTCTTGGTCCGGCGTCTTTTGCTGTCGTTTCTTCCCTGACGTCAGTGCGCCAGGGGTATATAGGAGGCATCCGACGCCATTTTCTTCGTTCTTTCTTGCCGCGGTGCCCGAAGCAGTTCGCAGGTGCCGGTCGTCCGACACCTGAGATTTTCGAATCGTTTTTCAGTCCGAAGTCTTCAATAAAGCTAAGTACCCCATTGGGGAACCTTTTTCTTGCCTCAGTCCGATGTCAGAAAAAGTTAACAATTGCATTTCTTGTGGGAAGCAAATACCTCATAAGGACTTAAATTCTTATTGTATTCTTTACCTAGTCCCAGACCACGACGTCACAGGTTGTCTGTTTTGTACTAGGTTTAATAAACGAACTATCAAATGCCGACGACCGGCATGCATAAAAAAACGCAAGGATAAGGACAGGCAGCCTAGGAATAAGCCAGACTCCGAGGCCTCTGCTGAGCCTGTCGCCGGTTCTTCGGTTTTCAGTGAGACGCCTACGCAGCCTCTGATGACCGCAGAATTGGAGCCTCAGACAGTTTTGGATTCTTAAGCGGATTGTATTAGGCCGTTGCAGCCATCTTCATTAGGCCCTTCCGACACTGGAGGAGAAGGAGATCCCGTTGCAGTAGAAACCCCTTCGGTTGCAGAAGGTGTCTTCAGACCGACTACACTCACCATTAAATCTTATGCCAAGCTTAAAACTCCATTAAAACCTAAAAAGACTGTACATCAGGCTCCAGTTCAAGGCCCCATGCCTAAGAAACAGATGCTTAAGATGGCTGAAGATTTGATTACCCTAATCAGGGGTTCACATCCACCTCCAGATAAAAGACCAAGACAAGAGGAGGATTTTGCTTCCTCTGACCAGGTTTCAATTTCCTCACTCTTCTGAGGAACAGGATTACGCCTTTCCCCCTTATGAAGACTATTCCCTCAGCATCTCCCCCTGAAGACTACTCCTTTGGGGAAACTTTACATACCATGAGGGAACATTTCTACTGGGAAGGCCAGGACTACTCCGATTCTAAGAAAAGGCTCAGAGAATTCCTTTTACTGCCCCAGCACAGACCACTTGCTATCCCTCCAGTTTTAGACATTGTGGATGATGTTTACTCGGAGTCTAGTCTAAATTCTGACTCTCTAACTCCTGCTCCAGCCAAACCAGACAGATGCTACAGAGTACCTGACTCACACATTCCTTTATAAAAGCCCTGTGGCTGACCCAGAAACAATTTCCTAGGGTCCCAAAGGGGCTAAAGCTTCTATGGCTAAAAATCCTGTGCCCTCTGAAAGAGATTTCAGAGCCCTAGATAGATGGGGAAAGAAGATATACACCTCAACTACTCTGGCTATGAGAGCATTAAATTGTCAGATGTTAAGTTGTCAATCTCGCCTTCATTCTTGCTGGATGGGTTCGGAGCCGATCCTCGGCTCCGACTCGGCACTTGCTTTAGCTTGAGAACTCCTTTTACCAGCTCGAGGCAACCCTATATCCCATGATGCAAGGCGGAACTACCTCAGATCTCGTTTGCCGCTTAGCGAAAGAGGTCTCCTTTTTGCCAGCTGAGGTAAGTTGATATTTTCAGAAAGCTTAGTCAGGGATTTATTTCTCCCTTATTCCCCTTTTTATAGTGTGTAGTGTTTCTACAGCCCACCCTATTTCCCTTATAGTTAAAAACTTTTAAATTATTTTTATAATTCTAAAAGAGTTTTCAGTTAGGCCTAGACCCCCTTGCTTAATCCCTACCTGTGTGTCTGTGTGTTTGGGGATTAATTGTGTGATTGTTGGGGTGTGTGTGACTTTCTTCCTCTAGGACTATGTCTAAGGAAGGCAAGGTCTCAGGCTTCAAGAAGTGTGACTCGTGCTGTCAGAAAATGTCTGACAGACGGTCACACTTCTTGTTTACTGCCTGGGGCCTTTGCACCTGCAGGACTCCTGTGCTTTGTGTCACTCTTTTAGCCAGAGAGTCCTGCAGGAAAGGAGGAATAAATTGATCCTCCGTGGCTTGCTTAAGCCAGAAGGTTCTCCCTCTAAAACAGGGTCCAGTAAACCTTCTAAGCCTCCAAGGTTCAGGCTACAGTGTCTAAGCCTCCTCCGGTGGCTCGCCCGTCGGAGCCGATCTTTCTGCTTCTAAAGTAGTGGGCTCGGCACCAATCGGTTCCGACACCCAATCTACTGTTGCCTTGTCGGCTCCGGCTGGAGCCGACACCTTATCCAGCATTGGAGCCGAGAAACCTTCGGCTCCATCTGGAATTCAGGGGACTTCGCTCCGGCGACTTCGCCCGAAGAGATCTCGGTCCCCTTCGTTGGAGAGTATCCACTCTGCTCGGGTCTCCTCTTTTGTCGGAGCGGAGCCATCGGAGCCGATCTTCGAGATCTTCCAGGCTGTCTGACCACAACTTAGAGAGGGTGGTAAGCAGGCTGTTAAAGTCGCAGGCACTGGCCCAAATGCTCCATAGCCCGTCTCAGCAGACTTCGCTATTGCTTCACCCTTGAACTTCCTCCTCCGACTCCCCACCGGAGTTCGGAGCCGAGCTTCAGGACAGCGACTGTTTGCGCCGAGCCAATACATCCTTCGGCTCCGTCATCTTCGCTCCGATCTCCTCCTTGAGACCTTCCTTGGAGGGATCCGTCCGAGTTTCTGGTCGGCTCGAGGGCTAGTGGCATCGACCCTTGTCCGACCCGCCTCCCTCTCGGGCTTCGCTTTGGTAAGCTCGGCACCGACATCGCCTCGAGCCTTCCCTCTCAGTGGAGCCGGAATTCCTGTTTCCTCTGAACGGGATATTCCGGTCTCGGGAGGGAGCCTTTGAAGTGATGAGGAGTGTCCTGGCTCTGAGCCAGGTCAACAGTCCATCCCTCTAGCTCCTCCCTCGGTGCCTGTAGACACCTCTTGCCAGCCTCTTGCTCTCAGGCCCAGGGATCCATCGCCCAGGTTTCCCCATTGGGAATTTCCTCCTCTTCCGAAGTTTCTCCTGATCCGCAGGTGAACCCCTCGAAGAGGACGTGTAAGAGGAAACACACAGACTCCCTGAGTCTACTACATCTGATACCGACTTAGATGAGTCGGAGGGTTCCCATCCCCTCTGAGGATGTCTCCTTTTCAGACATCCTTGAGCTCCTCAAACAGAGGGGAATTGGCCATCCATTGATCCCTCCGAGGATGAGTCGGTATACCTGGAGGCTTTGGATCCCGACCCTCCACCTCCTGGGTGTCTCCGCCTTCGACCCACTTATGCAGGTAGTGGCTCGAAGGCGGCAGCTCCAGATTCTGTGGAACCTGTCCCCAGGAGGCCATCCAAGTTTATTACACCCCCTACAGACAAACAGTTTCTTTCCAAGGGCGTTTCTGTGGATGCTGTGGTGGTGGCGGCCGCCACTAAGAAGGAACTTGCGGATCCTTCAGTACCTGTCCATCCTCCTAACAAGGATTCTAGGACCATGGACAGGTATGGAAAGCGGATGTTTTCTTCAGCGACCTTTGCTATGCGTTCGCTGAACTACCTTTGTCACTTCACCAAGCTTCAAAGAGATATTCTCAAGGAACTAGGTGAAGTGGTCCAGGATCCTTCTGCTGCTGGGGCTGAAGAAAAGATTGCCTCACAGCTAGCAATCCTGAATTCCTTATCCAACTCCTCCATGCGGCTCATATCCTATGCGGCCGATGGAGCGAGCAGGGCCGCAGGCACAGGAGTGGCTCTTAGACGTCAAGCCTGGATGCGGCTTTGTAATTTTGTGGACCCTTTAAGGCGTCCTTCACCAATACCCCCTTTGATGGTTCGGCTTTGTTCGGACCTCAGGTGAAGGATACCTTGACCAGGTGTGAGCAGGACGGTAAAACTCTTTCTGCCGTTGGAGTCCATTTTTCCACCCCTTCTAGACCATATCCCAAGGGTCAGAAGGGAGGGAAGATGTGGTTCCGCAAAGCCCAAGGAGCTACACCGGACACATGTGGTCAGTTTACCGGCAGAGGGGGTAACAATAATAGACGCCACCCTAGAGGCAGGGGGGGTCCTCAGAACCAGGGCAACAGGGAGTCTCTTCCTGAGAAGCCCTTTCAGCACCCCTGAGGTGTTGCCCGACTGTCCACCCTTGGAGGCAGTTGGGGGAAGGATTTCGCTGTACCCAGTAGCCTGGCATTCCCTTTTACAAGATATGTGGGTGCAGTCGATCATATCCGAGGGTTACAAAATCCCCTTCGAAAGGTATCCCATACCTCAACAATCCCTTCCAGACATCTCACCCGGTCAAAGGGATTTGGCAGAACAGGAGGTTTCAAAGCTCCTAGGAAAAAGAGCCGTCCAGACTGTTCCAGCAGACCAAGTAGGATCCGGCGTCTACTCGAGATTCTTTTTGGTCCCCAAAAGGACGGGAGATTGGAGACCAATATTAGACCCGAGCAATCTGAACAGATTTGTCAAGAAGGCAAGATTCCGAATGGTCACGCTTCAGTCCATTCTGCCCTTTCTGGGCAAGGACAACTGGATGTTCTCTATAGACCTTCAGGACGAGTACTACCACTTAAAGGTTCACAGACGCACCAGAAGGTTTCTCCGCCGGCTAGGGACCAGTCATTACCAATTCAGAGCCCTGCCCTTTGGCCTCACTTCAGCCCCAGAGTGTTTACCAAATGCATGGCAGTGGTCACAGCTCATCTGAGACGTCAAGGATTCCAGGTGTTTCCTTATTTAGACGACTGGCTCCTCTCCGCCACCACCAGGTGTCAGCTCCTTCAGACCAGAGACTACACTCTGCAGCTTTACAGGAGTTTGGGAATTTCAGTGAATTTGAAAAATCTTCTCTGCGGCCTTGCCAATCTATCACCTTTATAGGCGAGAATTAAACACCGTCAAAATGTTAGCCAGACTAACAGATCAAAGAATTCTGGACATCCAAAAATTGCTCGATTCTATTGCAGAGCAGCAAGGTCAAAGCCAGATTGATACTAAAGGTTCTAGGTCTTATGGCTGCGCCATTGTTCTTCTACCACTGGCTCGCTTCCACATGCGTCTTCTGCAGTGGATGTTATTCACTCAGTGGTCGTTCCACAGTCTTCCGATGAGGCACGAAATCTTAGTCACACAATCGTGCAGAACTCTTCTGAACTGGTGGATATCTTCCCCTCTTCTTCATCAGGGCCGACCCTTTGTTCCCCCTCCTCCAGTTGCCACAGTTACTACGGATGCCTCTCTGATCGGGTGGGGGGGGCATTATCAGGGCAGGATGGTCCACGGGACGTGGCAACCCGTAGAATACCATCTGCACATAAATGTCCTGGAGATGAGAGCGGTGCTTTTCACGTTGCAAGCCCTCAACGACTTTCTTCCCACGGGGACTATTGCAGTACAAACGGACATGTCCGTGGTCTGGTACATCAACAAGCAGGGCGGGATCAGGTCCTATCCGTTGTGTCGAGAAGTTCCCAGACTTTGGCAATGGGCAATCTCCTCTCATCGGTTTCTGATAGCAACGCACATCCCCGGCAGGTCCAACCTCTTGGCGGACAGGCTGAGCAGATCCATTCTCATGCCTCACGAGTGGTCTCTCAATCAATCTGTAGTGGATCAGATTTTTCTGAAGTGGGGCACACTTTGTTGCAATCTTTTTGCTACACCCCAAAACAACAAGTGCCTCGATTTTTTTCGCCCTCTTTCCCCTACCAGGCCAACCCCTGAGAGACTCTCTAACCCAGGATTGGCCCCGGGGGCTTCTGTACGCTTTTCCTCCCTTTCCCTTGATTCCACAAGTCATTCAGAAAGCCACCGTTTTGAGGGCCAAGTTGATTCTCATTGCCCCTTACTGGCCTCGACAAATTTGGTTTCCGTCTCTGCATCGTCACCTCCTGGTGCAGCCCTGGCATCTGGACCCAGTTCCGGATCTCTTGATCCACCAGTCGGGTCAACAGCACTGGGCCATTCATTCTCTCAACCTCACTGCTTGGTTGCTCCACTTCCTTCCCTAGCCAGGCTTCCGATGATCTCTGATTCAGTCAGAGACATCTTAGTGTCTTCTTTAAAGTCGTCCACCAGAACTGTTTATGCTAGCAAGTGGCGGCGTTTTTCTATTTGGGCAAATTCCAGGAATATTGATCCCTTTACTGCTCCTGTGCATTCTGTTTTAGATTTCCTGGCTGAGGTTTTTCAGTCAGGATCTTCTTCATCTACAGTTAAAGTTCAACTGGCTGCTATTTCCAAGTATCATGTTGGCTTGCATGATAATAACATTATGTCTCATAGATTATGCAAGGCCTTTCTGAGAGGAGTTTTTCTCCTAAAGCCGCCGATAAAGCATCCTCCTCCGCAATGGGATCTAAATTTAATGTTGGCATCCTTGATGTTACCTCCCTTCGAACCGTCTGCTTCATGTTCTTTGAAATTATTGACCTGGAAAACTATATTTTTACTGGCTATCACTTCAGCAAGAAGGGTTTCCGAGATTCAAGCTCTCTGCATCCGTTCCCCTTACTTGGTTTTTCTTAAGGACAGGGTATCCTTAAGAACGAACCCTTCCTTTCTCCCCAAAGTTGTGTCTCAAACCAATATTAATCAGTCCATAGATCTACCAGTTTTTTTCCCAAACTATTCTGACAGAGCTGAACAAAAGCTTCATTTTTTGGATGTCCATCATCAGCTCAGGTACTATTTGCATAGAACGAAACAATTCAGGAAATCGGACCAATTATTTGTCTCCTATGCAGAAAACAGGATAGGTCTCCCAGTGTCTAAAGTGACCTTATCCAGATGGTTGTCTTCCACCATTTCCTATGTGTACTCTCTCAGAGGTAAGCAACTATCTTCTAAACCGAAAGCACATTCAACCAGGAGTCTATCCACTTCTGCAGCCTTTCAGGATAGACTACCCATTGATACCATTTGTGCAGCAGCTACTTGGGCCACTCCTCATACCTTTGTCTCTCATTACAAATTAGACTTGGCCTCCAGAGACAGGGCCAGTTTTGGTTCCACAGTTCTCAAGAGTCTGTTCCATTGAGCCACCCGGGATACAGGTGCTAGGGACGCGGTCCCATCCAGCAAGAATGAAGGCGAGATTGACAACTTAACATTTAGAAGTTATGTACCTACCATAACGTTCCATGTTAGTTGTCTTCTCTCGCCTTCTTTCTTGCGTCCCTCCCTCCTTCCCCCTGGCCTGGACAGATCTTGAAGAGTTCCTATCAGGTTGTTTCCTCCTGAGCCTTCATTAGAGGACTCTTTATTATGAACTTGGGTTTCCTAAATATGTTGGGTTAGTCCTTAGCAGGGTAGGTTAGCTACCAAACGAGATCTGAGGTAGTTCCGCCTTGCATCATGGGATATAGGGTTGCCTCGAGCTGGTAAAAGGAGTTCTCAAGCTAAAGCAAGTGCAGTGGGCCGAGGATCGGCTCCGAACCCATCCAGCAAGAAAGAAGGCGAGAGAAGACAACTAACATGGAACGTTGTGGTAGGTACATAACTTCTAATTTCACATGCTGAAATATCAGCAATTCCTAATGTCTCAATTAAAACAAAAAATGAGCGCACATTCTGAACAGTCTGAATTCAAGGAAATGCAGTAGCTGTTGCATGCAGCTGAACAGGTGGGCAAACATACTTTACAATGTGTATTTGATTCATTGGTAGCTTCCTGTAGAGCAGCTGTTACTGGGTCTGTCATACGTAGACATGCCTGGTTAAAAGAGCAAACCCTTCGTGATCATGTTAAAGCAAATTTATTGGATGCACCTTTACAGCAGGATGTATTTGGTGTCAAAGCAGAAGAGGTTTTAAAGAAAATGGAGGATAAGGCAAAGTCTTTGCAGACGGTCAAGGATTTTTTTACAGGTACAATCCCCTCATTTCAGCAGTAATTGGCCAACAAAAAAATGGCCCTTTCCAGCTTCTGACAGATCACAGAGGGGCAAATACAGATGCCCAAGGGGCAGAGGTCAGTCACAAGGCCCTTACAAACCTCGCCAATGAGGTAGTGCTACCCAGAAAGGAGGGGAAGACAGGCCCCAAGCTAGCAGAAGACAAACACAATGACTCAACCCTCAAACTACCAAGCAAATCTCTCTTGGCAGCTCCCTTTGGAGGAAAATTAGCACTTTTTGCAGACAACTGGCACATCATCACAAAAGACAAATGGGTCCTAAACATTGTCTCACAAGGATACAGATTCCACTTTCATACCTTGCCAAGGATAAAAGGAATGCCAAACCTGCCACCAAATCAATGGGCAGAGGCACAAAAGCATATTACAACTCTCATGGCCATGACAGCCATTCAGCAGGTACCTACACAGGAGCAAGGACACCTCCTATATACCCCTGGCGCACTGACGTCAGGGAAGAAACGACAGCAACAGACGCCGGACCAAGACTTTGGAATTCGGGCTGACTGCGGGACCGCCTGTCGGCAGGATAACCCAAGTGTGATGACTGCAGCAGGGTGAACACTCGAACATCTACATTTATGGTAGGTACAAAACTGTACTTTTCATATGCTTAAATATCAGCAATTTATTATGTCACTGGTTAAACAGAAAATGTCAAATTTCTGAATGTGCAGAAAACAAAGAAATGCAGGATTTATTGCATGCAGCTGAACAAGTTGGAAAGCATACTTTGCAGTGTGATTTTGATTCTCTGGAGGCCTCCTGAAAGGCCGTTGTTAAGGGTTCTGTCATTAGGAGGCATGCTTGGTTAAAGGAACAGAATCCACCTGATCATGTTAAAGCAAAATTATTAGATGCGCCATTACAGCATGATACCTTGTTTGGTGTTAAAGCAGAAGAGGTGTTGAAGAAAATGGAGGACAACGCTAAATCTATGCAAACAGTCAAGGATTTCTTACAGGTACAGCCTCCAAGATTTAGCAGACACTGGCCTACTAAGAATTGGTCCTTTTCAGTGTCAGACAGGCCACAAAGGGGAAGATACAGATGCCCTAGAGGCAGATCCCAGCCCCAAGGCTCATACAGGTCTAAACAATGGGGTGCTTCTACCTCCAAAAGCATAGAAGACAAATCACAACCATACAGGAAACGGTCCCAATGACTTCCCCTGCCTGCGCCAAGCACTAATCTTCTGGCAGCACTTTTAGGGGGAAAACTAGTACTTTTTTCTCAAAATTGGCACGTAATAACCTAGGACAAATGGGTCTTAGACATAGTGTCACGAGGCTACAAGTTTCACTTTCGTAACCTGCCAAGGGCAAACGGTTTGCTAGATCTGCCAAAAAATTGATGGGCAGAGGCACAAAAGCAAATCTCATCCCTATATGAGGGCCATTCAGCAAGTACCACAGCAAGAGCAGGGAACAAGGACTTTACTCAAGACTGTTCTTGGTGCCTAGAAAGGACAAGGCCTGGAGACCAATACTGGACCTATCTATTCTAAACACATATCTGGATATTCCAAGATTCAAAATGTTGACTCTATAGCAGCTTCTGCCCATGCTGGGCAAGAAGGCTTGGCTTGTAACTTTAGACCTAAAAGAGGTGTACCTGCATGTTCCAATCAGACAAACATGCAGAAGATACCTCAGATTCATAGCTGGCTCAATGCACTAACAATTCTCTGCACTGCCCTTTGGCTTATCTACTATCTACAGGGTCTTCACAAAATGCCTGGCTCCAGTAATTGCATTCTGCAGGCAAAGAGGAATACAAATATATCCTTTCTTGGACGACTGCCTTTTTCAAGCAGAGAACAAGGACATTCTACTACAGCATCTGGCGTTTGTAAAAAGATTACTAACATGCCTAGGGTACACAGTAAATGAAAAGAAATCAAAACTAGTATCCTCTCAAGAGATAATATTCATGGGTGCAAGCTTAAATACAACTGCCCAGATGGCTTATCTCATGCCAGGCAAACAAAGGCAACTGACTACTTATTTGAAACTGGCAACAAAGGCCCAATTATCTGTAAGAAAAATTCTGCAGGCTTTGGGCTTCATGGCATCCTGCATTCTGCTAATTCCATATGCAAGACTGCATATGAGGAAGCTTCTGTGGTATCTAAAAAGTGTTTGGACTCAACATTGCCACAGCCTGGAGACAATAATTACCCTCATTCCCTGCCTGCAACAGGAGTTTCGATGATGGGCGAAGGCTTGTCACCACAACAAGGGGCAGCCATTTACTTTACCCCCAGCCAGGCAAACATTGACAATGGATGCATCAGATTATGCCGGGGGGCCCAGGTATTCAGGTCACATGGTCCACAAACCAAATGCATCTGCATATCAATCAAGAAGAGATGCTAGCTGTTCAGAATGCCCTAGCAGCCTTCAAGGATCTACTTCGTCCGGGTCAACTACTGATAAACAGAACACTACGGTCATGTGGTATATAAACAAGCAGAGAGGCACTCATTCCTACCCCCTTTCCAGACTAGCCATGACTTTGTGGGACACAGCCATTGACTTACCAAGTACAGCTGCAGGCACAATTCCTGCCAGGAAAGATAAATACTCTGACAGATGAACTAAGCAGAAACCTCATGGATCCCCACGAGTGGAAATTGGATCCGCAAGTCTTCAGCATGATAAGGAAATGGGGATGCCCGGACATAGATCTATTTGCCTCCCCTCACACCTGCCACCTACAGAGATTCTGCACAAGGACTTAACACAAGCAAGCATGGAAAGTGGATGCCCTATCTTTCAGCTGGAAAAACATAATGGTATATGCCTTTCCTCCACTGTCTCTCCTCCCCAAGGTACTCCTAAAGGTCAGACAAGAGAAGCCAAAAATACTGATTGCCCCAGACTGGCCCTGCCAGCACTGGTACCCAGTCGTAAGGAATTTGTCTCAATGTCCAGCCTGGACATTACCACAAATACCTCACCTACTGTCCCAACAAAACAATCAGATCCTGCACAGCCAACTCAAGACCTTCAATCTGGCAGCATGGCTGATAATGTAGTCATTCAAAACACCCCTCTGACTAAAGCGGTGATGGATGTCATTTTGGAGGCCAGGAGGCCTAGTACCAGAAAATCTTATGCTGGAAAATGGAAGAGATTCTGTGCTTGGAACCCAGCCGCAAGGGATTGACATGACTGTGCCAAACATTCCTCAGACTTTGCAATACTTAACTGAGATGCTGGACAAAGGCCTATCCTTTTCATCAATTAAAATCCATGCCTCTGCCATTTCAACTCATTACAATACAGAGCCACCTATTTTTTCTCATCCTGTATTGAGGCAGTACCTCAGAGGAGCCAAAAACTTAAGGCCTCCAAGGAGATCACCAATTCCTGCATGGAACCTCAAGTACGTCTTGGAAAAACTCACCCTGCCTCCTTTTGAGCCAGCCGCTACAGCTGATATAAAATTTTTATCTTGGAAAAACAGCTCTGCTCCTAGCAATAACCTCTGTATGGCGAGTCTCAGAGCTACAGGCACTCATGGCTGTGGAACCTTTTATCATTTTTTATCCAGACAGGGTTTCTCGGAGGACAAACCCGACATTTATGCCAAAGGTAGTGTCCAGTGTGGCACATCCGTTTGCCTACTTTTTATCCAAACCCACAGAATAAGTGTGAGTGACTTCTGCATTCTTTCGACATATACAGACAGCTACGCGTCTGTTTGAGCAGAACTAAAGCTTTCAGAAAGACTGAGCAATTACTAGTGGCATATGCTGCAGGATCACAAGGAAAGGCCATCTCAAAGCAGACTATTTCAAAGTGGATAGGCCACTGCATTCGTTTCTGCTATTCACAACATGGCAAACCAGTGCCTAAGGGCATTAGGCCACATTCAACCAGAGCAGCAGCCACATCAGCAGCCTTCCTCAGAAGAGTACCAACCAAAGACATTTTAGAGGCTGCAACCTGGAGTTCAGTGCACACCTTTACAAAGCATTATCACTTACCACTCTACTCTAAATCCAGGGCAGTCTTTGCCACTGCAGTTCTGCAGGGCCTCATAGCCACACCTAACCCTATTTAGCTCCAGCCACCCAACCTTAGCTTTGGGATGCAATCCAATTGTAATGACTGCAACAGTGAAACACGATGCAATCCAATTGTAATGACTGCAACAGTGAAACACGAACATAGTACAGTTGTGTACACTTACCATAAATGTAGATGTTTGAGTGTATTCACTGTTGCAGTCCAGGTTACCCACCCACCCACCATCCCCCATCTCTTTGCTGGAACTTAACTGTACTTCTCAATTCTATGCAACCTATGTGGTGTATTTGCTTGTAGATGAAGGCAAAAATTTACTTTGCATGCATGTTTTATTGACATATTTTTAGCCTACCCTTTTGGAGACACCTGGCATCTGGGGCAAGAAAAAATGAAGAAAATGACTGTTGCTGCATCTTTTATACCCCCGACACACTGACATCAGGGAGGAGGCGACAGCAACTGACGCCGGACCTAGACTTTGAAATTCAGGCCGACTGTGGGTAGCCTGCCAGCAGGATAACCCTATTGTAATGACTGCAACAGTGAATACACTCGAACATCTACATTTATGGTAAGTGTACACCAGTGTACTTTTCCAGTGTGGCTCTTAACCAAACAATTCATCTGCCAACCTTTTATCCAAATCCGCAGAACAAGGGGGAGAGAATTATGCATTCCTTGGATGTACACAGACAACTAAGATTCTACTTAAGCAAGACTAAAGCTCTAAGGAAAACTGAGCAATTACTAGTGATATATGCTGCATGATCAGAGGGCAAGGCTATTTCAAAGCAGACATTTTCTAAGTGGATAAGCCACTCCATCTGTTTCTGTTGCTTACACCATGGTAAACCTGTGTCCAAGGGCATTAGGTCTCATTCCACCAGAGCTGCAGCTACTTCAGCAGCCTTTCTAAGGGGAGTACCAACCAAAGACATTCTAGAGGCTGCTACTTGGAGTTCTGTTCATACCTTTACAAAGCATTATCATTTGCCTTTTTACTCTAAATCCAGAGCAGGCTTTGCCACTGCAGTTCTGTAGGGCCTTGCTCCTAATGCTGTTTAGCTCCAGCCCCCCAACCATAGCTTTGAGATTCTACCCAAATGTAATGACTGCAACAGTGAAACATGAAGAACATAGTACAGTTGTGTGCACGTGCCATAAATGTAGATGTTCGAGTGTATTCACTGTTGCAGTCGACGTTACCCTCCCGCCATCCCCCTGTCATTTTGGAGTTTATCTTTCCTTCTCTGTCTTCTACAGCCTATGTAGTGTATTTGCTTGTAGATGAAGGTAAAGTTTATATTGATGCATGCATATATATAGATATATTTTTGCTACCTTTTTGGGGCACCTGACATTGAGGGCAAGAAAAACTAAAGAAAATGGCATCGGCTGCATGTTTTTATACCCCTGACGACCTGACATAGTGGAAGAGGAGACTGCAACCGATGCATGACCCAAGACTTTGGAATTCAGGCTGACTGAGGGCAACCTGCCAGCAGATTACCTTAAATGTAATGACTGCAACAGTGAATACACTCCCAACATCTACATTTCTGGTAATTGTACACAACTGTACTTTCTCAGGAGCCCAAGGGCATTAAGGCTTTTACTGGTAAAATTCCTACCCCTTCTGATAGAGACTCCAGGGCGCTGGATAGATGGGGTAAAAAGGTTTACACTTCTGCAACCTTGGCAATCAAGGCTTTAAACTGTCAATTCCATATGCTAAAATATCAGCAGGATATCATGGGACTGCTTAAACGGCAAATGATGATGATTTCTGACTGTGTGGAAAATAAGGATTTACAGGATTTATTGCATTCAGCTGAACAAGTTGGAATAAATACTTTGCAATGTGGTTTTGATTGTTTGGAGGCCTCTTGCAGAGCTGCTGTTACTGGGTCTGTGCTTAGAAAGCATGCTTGGCTTAAGGAGCAATCTCTGATCATGTTAAAGCAAAATTGTTGGATGCTCCTTTGCAGCAGGACCATCTGTTTGGCAATAAGGCTGAAGAAGTTCTAAAGTTAAATCTGTGCAAACTGTGAAAGATTTCTTACAAGTACAACCTCCAAGATTTAGTAGGCACTGGCCTACTAAGAACTGGTCCTTTCCATTTCCTTTCAGAGCCACTCAAGCCAAACCCAGACATTCCAAAAGCACCAGGTTTCAGTCCCAATGGACTTTCAGAACTAAGCAATGGGGTGCCTCCGCTTCCAAATCTGGAAATAAGACACCACCCTATGGAAAACGGTCTCAATGACTTCCCTTTAAAATTACCAACCACTTATCTCTTACCCACCCCTCTGGGGGGAATACTGACTCTTCATGCAAAAAACTGGCAATGTATAACCCAGGACAAATGTGTTTTAAATAGTGTCCCAGGGATACAGATTTCATTTCCACATGTTGCCAGCTCCAAACGGGTGGCCAGACCTGCCCCCAAATCAGTAGGCTGAGGCTCAGAAACAAGTTCTTTCCCTTCTAAAAATGAGGGAATTTCAACTAGTACCAGAAGAGGAAAAGGGACTAGGTTTCTATTCCAGACTTTTTCTGGTACCCAGAAAAGACAAATCATGGCGTCCAATTCTGGACCTGTCTACTCTAAACACCTTTCTGGACATTCCAAAATTCAAGATGCTGACTCTTCACCAGTTACTTCCTATGCTAGGCAAAGATGCCTGGTTGGCAACTCAAGATTTAAGAGCCTTACCTGCATATCCCAATCAGGGAATCATGCAGAAGATACTTCTGCTTCAAACAAGGCTACTTGCTTTATCAGTATTCTGCACTGCCCTTTAGCTTATCTACTGCGCCCAGGGTATTTACAAAGTACCTGGCTCCAGTAATAACATTCTGCGGGCAAAGAAATATTCAAATATATCCATACCTGGATGATTGTCTTAATTCAGGCAGAAAACCAGGCCATTCTTCTCAAACATCTGTTTTTTGTAAAAACGGTTCTAACTTGTCTAGGGTACACAATAAACGAAAAGAAATTACAACTTGTACCCTCTCAAACAATTACATTCCTGGGTGCAAGTTTGAATACAACTGCCCAGATGGCTTTCCTTACACCAGAAAAGCAAATTCATTTGGTGACTTCAAACAGGTGGCCACAAAAATCCTGCTATCCTCAAGACATATACTGCAAAGCTTGAGGTTCATGGCTTCCTGCATTCTTCTAATTCCATATGCAAGACTGCATATGAGGAAACTTCAGTGGTACTTCATATGTTTATGGAGTCAACATTGTCACAGCCTGGAAACAATGATTCCTATCATACCTTACCTGCAACTAGAGTTCCTGTGGTGGGTAGAGGCCTGCCACCAAAACAAGGGACTGCCATTCACACCACCCCCTGTCGCCCAAACCATAAATACGCATCAAAATATGCATGGGGGGCTCATCTGGCAGGGAAGTGCATTCAGGGCAAATGGAGCTCAAATCAAATGCACCTTCATATCAATCAAAAAGAAATGCTAGCTGTACAGAATGCACTGACAGCCTTCAAGGACTACCTTCATCCAGGACAACTAATGGTAAAGACGGACAAACACCACTGTTATGTGGTACATAAACAAGCAGGGAAGTACACATTCCTACCCCCTCTGCAGACTTGCCATGGCATTGTGGAACATGGCCTTGAGCTACCAAGTACAACTACAAGCTCAATTCCTGCCAGGAAAGTTGAATATTCTGGCAGATGAACTAAGCATAAATCTCATGAACCCACACGAATGGAAACTGGAACCACGGATTTTCAACATGTTGACACGCAAATGGGGGAGCCCAGACAGAACTTTTTGCCTCACCCCAGAACTACTAGTTGGACAAATTTTGCACAAGAACTACTCACAAAAAACCCTGGAAAGTAGATGGTCTGTCCTTTAGCTGGAAAAAACTATCTATCTATGCCTTTCCCCCGCTACCTCTGTTCTCCAAAGTTCTACTGAAAGTCAAACAGGACAAACCGAAAATGATTTTGATTGCTCCAGACTGGCCTCGCCAACACTGGTACCCACTCCTACGTTGTCTGTCACAAATTTCCCCATGGCACATTCCTCAGACACCTTCCTTACTGTCTCAGCAGGAGAACCAAATTCTACACCCTCGGCTCCAACATTGAATCTTGCAGCTTGGCTAATCATTTAAATTCCCCCTTAGGATCCCTCAGCAAATCTGTAATGGATGTCATTTTGGAGGCGAGAAGACCTACTACTAGAAAATCTTATGCTGACAAATGGAAAAGATTCTGTGCCTGTAATCAATATCAATGGATGAGCACAGCAGCGCCCAATTTACTTCGGATTTTGCAATACTTAACTGAGATGCTTCACATGGGTCTGTCTTTTTCTTCCATAAAAATCCATGCCTCAGCCATTTCAGCTCATTACAACACAGAACCCCCCCCCCCTCCTCTCATCCTCTGCTAAAGCAGTATCACAGAGGGGCCAAAAACTTGAGACCTCCCAGGAGAGCTCCAACCCCTGCCCTGGGACCTTAATTTTGTATTGGAGAAACTCATTCTACCTATTTTTGAGCCAGCTGCTACTGCAGACTTAAAATTCCTTTCCTGAAAAACAGCCTTCCTTTTAGCAATCCCTTCAGCTAGAAGGATTTCTGAATTACAGGCCCTTATGGCATTGGAGCCTTTCATCAGGACAGGGTGTCACTCAGGACAAATCCATCCTTCATGCCCAAGGTGGTATCCAGTGTGGCTCTTAATCAGTCCATTCATTTGCCAACTTTCTTTCCCAATCCACAGAACAAGGGGGAGCGGATTCTGCATTCATTGGATGTACACAGACAGCTTAGATTTTACTTGGACAGGACTAAATCTTGAAGAAAATCTGAAAAACTGCTGGTAGCATTTGCTGCAGGGGCAGAGGGAAAGGCTATTTCAAAGCAAGCCATTTCCAAATGGATAAGCCATTGTAGTCATTTCTGCTGTAAGCACCATGGAAAACCTATCCCCCAGGGGATCAGATCCCATTCCACCAGGGCTGCATCTACTTCCACAGTCTTTCTCAGAGGTGTTCCTACCAGGGATATTCTAGAAGCTACTACCTGGAGTTCAGTTCATACTTTCACCAAGCATCATCACTTACCTATTTTCTCTAAATCCAGAGCTGGCTTTGCCACTGCTGTTGTTCAGGGCCTTATAGCCGGACCTAATGCTGTATAAATCCAACCTCCCAACCATAGCTTTGGGAATATACCCAAATGTAATGACTGCAACAGTGAAACACGAAGAACATAGTACAGTTGTGTACACTTACTATAAATGTAGATGTTTGAGTGTATTCACTGTTGCAAATGTCCTTCAAGGATGCATCTGCAGTCCTTACAAATGGGTTGTCCTGTCCTCAGGCAGCCCTTCGGTCGGCCGGATTCCAAAGTCTGGGTCTG
The DNA here is from genome assembly GCF_019279795.1 of Protopterus annectens. Lineage (NCBI taxonomy): Eukaryota > Metazoa > Chordata > Ceratodontiformes > Protopteridae > Protopterus > Protopterus annectens. Next base: position 245,099,061 of record NC_056742.1, read on the forward strand.
GCCTCGGCTGATGTCGCACTTCACCCGACGTCATAGCTGCTGTTCTTCGGGTATAAAGGTATCAGCCGACGCCATTTTCCTCGGTCTTTCTTGCCGTGGCCCAAGCAGAAGCTGTTCGCAAGTGCCGGTCGGTCAGAACCAGAGATTACTACTACTGAAGACTTCTAAAAAGCTAAGTACCCCGTTGGGGACTCTTTCTTACCTCAGCCGATGTCAGAAAAAGTGAATAACTGTTTAACTTGTGGGAAACAAATACCTCATAAAGATTTCCACTCTTACTGCCTACCTTGTTTAGGCCCAGACCACGACGTAGCAGCTTGTCTAGCCTGTGCTTCTTTGAACCGACGGACACTTAGACGTCGGTCGGAATTTGCTGAGGAGTTTTTCGCCCGCTTTTGCTTACAACATGCCGCCGGAAACTCCGACCGCAATCAACTAAAAGCGCAAGGAAAAGGACCGACACTCGCAGTCCGGTTTCGCCGAAACCGCGGTTAAGTCAACCGAGTGTCTCGGTTTCGCTGAAACCGAGTCCTCGGTCCTTCCTTCGAAAGCTTGCCTCCTACCGAGGCCTCATCCAGCATGGCTGAATCTGCTACTGAAATCCCACCTGCTCTTGCAGGTTCACAGGATTTATCTGATACTATTCCTTTAGATATATCTACTCCTGCACGCGGCGCTGCTAGGCCCCCTGCATCCATGTCGATTAAGGCTTTTGCCAGGGCTAAAGCAGCAAAATCAACCAAAAATGTGCCTGCTAAGACCCCCTCTCACAGGCCTAGCACTAGTACTCAAATGCTTAGTCTTGCAGAGGATCTCATTTCTTTGATAAGGGGATCCCAACCTCACCCTGACAGGGCCTCTCACCCACCTCCAGAGAAGAGGCCTAGAGCATAACCCCCTGAGCCAGTTTCTTCAGATTACTCCACTGATGATTCAGAAAATACAGACCCTCCAGAAGGCCCTTATTCTCCTTATGAGGACTCTGATGCAGAAGACTCCATTCCTTCTGCCTCTCCTCCTGAGGAATTTTCTTTTGGGGAAACCTTGCATGCTATGAGGGAACAATTTCAATGGCAGGGACAGGATTTTTCAGACTCTAGGAAAAGGCTTAGGACCTTTTTGCATTTGCCACAGCATAGGCCTTTAGCCATTCCCCCAGTACTTACTGTTGTAGATGATGCATTTAATGATGCTTGTACTGCCCCTGATTCACTTCCTCCGGCCCCTGCTAAGCCCGACAGGTACTACAGGGTTCCGGACACACATTATCACTTGTATAAGGCTCCTTTTGCAGATCCTGAAACTATTTCTCAGGGACCCAAGGCAGTAGCAGCTACCTCTGCCAAAAACCCCCTCCCCTCTGAAAGGGAATCTAGGGCCTTAGAGAGATGGGGTAAAAAAGTTTACACTTCTGCTACTCTTTCGGCTAGGGCCTTAAACTGTCAATTCCACATGATTCAGTATCAGGAATTTATGTTAGATCAGTTAACTAAAAAACTGTCCTCGCCTGAACCATTAGACAAAAAATCTCTTCAGGAAATGGTACATAACATTCAGCAGGTCAGTAATCATTCCTTAAAATGCGGCTATGATGCACTGGAGGCCTCCTTTAGATCAGCTATGACTGGTACAGTGATCAAAAGGCATGCATGGTTAAAAGAGCAGTCCTTACCAGACCATGTTAAATCAAAGCTTCTAGATGCTCCCATGGATAAGCTCAATTTGTTTGGCTCCCCTGCACAGCAGGTGCTGAAGAAGGTGGAAGAGAAAGCAAAATCTGTCCAGACAGTCAAGGATTTCTTACAGGTCCAGCCTCCAAGGTTTAGTAGGAACTGGCCTTCCAAGAATTGGTCCTTTCCAGACACCAGAGCACAGAGAGGCAGGAATAGGCGCCCAAGAGGCAGGGGTCAATCCAGAGGTACCTACAGGGGACGTCAGTGGCAGCCTAACAACCAGCGAAGTACTGCCACAGATCCAGCCACTACCACTTCCACAGGACAATCACAGTGACTTGGTTCTGAGACCGCCTACCAGGGAACAACTAGAAGCACCCTTAGGCAGAAAACTAGCCTTATTTTCGGAAAACTGGCATCACATCACTGGAGACAAATGGATTTTACAGACAATAGACCACGGTTACAGGTTTCGCTTCCATACTCTACCAAGGAAGAGAGGAATGCCAAACTTACCTCCAAATCAAAAGACAAAAGCTCTAGAACAAATAGACCACTTAATAAGGATGAGAGCTATAGAAAAGGTACCGTCTATGGAACAAGGGCAAGGATTTTACTCCAGACTTTTCCTGGTGCCAAGGAAAGAAAACAAATGGAGACCTATTCTCGACCTGTCCGCTCTAAACACATATCTCATTGTTCCAAAATTCAAAATGCTGACCCTACAACAACTTCTTCCCATGCTGGGCAAGGAGTCTTGGCTGGTAACTCTAGATCTCAAGGAGGCATACCTGCACGTCCCCATACGACCAAATTGCAGAAGATACCTCAGATTTCTTGCAGGATCAGAGCATTATCAATTCTCAGCATTGCCCTTTGGCTTATCTACTGCGCCCAGAGTATTCACGAAATGCCTGGCATCAGTAATTGCTCATTGCAGGCTTCAGGGAATTCAAATTTACCCTTACCTGGACGATTGCCTGTTACAAGCGGACAACAAAAACAAATTACAAAAAGATTTGAAAAAGGTCATTCATCTACTACAAGCCTTGGGATACACAGTCAGTATAAAAAAGTCAAGGCTGATACCATCCCAAAGGATAGCCTTCTTGGGTGCAGAACTGGACACATCAAATCAAATGCCATCCCTCACAGCAGAAAAGCAGAAGCACCTTCCTCTCTATTTCATGGCATTAACAACGCAGAACCAGCTAACAGCAAGGAAGGTCCTGCAAGCCCTGGGTTACATGGCATCCTGCATAATATTGATTCCACATGCCAGACTACATATGAGGAAGTTACAATGGTACCTAAGGAATTTATGGTCTCAGTACAAGCACAGCCTAGAAACCCAAATTCCAATAATTCCATGCCTGAAGCAAGAATTCCAATGGTGGGCTCAGGCCTGTCAATTGAACAAGGGATTGCCTTTCCACAGCCCTCAACCAAGCCAGACTATCACCACGGACGCCTCAGACCTCGGTTGGGGGGCACACATGCTGGACAAGTGCATACAAGGCCTATGGACTCGAGACCAGCTGAACCTACACATAAATCAAAAGGAGATGCTGGCAGTAAAACTGGCAGTTCAGGCATTCAGACCCTTTCTTCGACAGGGTCAATTGCTGATAAGGACGGACAAGACCACAGTTATGTGGTACATCAACAAACAAGGAGGCACACATTCATACCCTCTATGCCGGATGGCAATGGACCTCTGGAATGTGGCCCTGAGCTTCAACATTCAGCTACAGGCAATATTTGTACCAGGAAAAGAAAATATACTAGCAGACATCCTAAGCAGAACTACCACGGATGCCCACGAATGGATGCTGCATCCAGACATCTTCAAATCCATTACAAGGAAATGGGGACTTCCAGAAATAGACTTATTCGCATCCCCACACAACCACCAATTGAAATAATTCTGCACAAGGACTTACCACCCACTTGCTTGGAAGGTGGACTCCCTATCTTTCAGTTGGAAAAACCTGACAGCATATGCCTTCCCACCTCTTCCTTTGATGCACAAGGTGCTACTGAAGATCAAAGAGGACCGGCCAAGGAATATCCTGATAGCTCCAGACTGGCCGAGGCAGCATTGGTACCCATTACTGAGGAGTATGTCTCGGGAGCAAATATGGCCTCTGCCCCTAGTTCCCTTGCTGCTAACACAGAACAACTTCAAACCCTGCATCCAAACCTGAAAACGCTGCAGCTAGCTGCCTGGAACATTGCATAAGACAAAATAACCCAGATTTATCTCAAAGGGTTAAGGACATTATCTTGGAGGCTCGCAGACCCTCAACAAGGAAAACTTATTCAGCAAAATGGAAAAGATATCTCATTTGGAGTGCAGCAAAAGGAGAAAATGTGTCACTGGCAAACATAGCTAACATTCTGGAATACTTGGCAGAACTTTTCCACAATGGCCTGTCCTATTCTTCCATTAAGATTCATGCATCAGCTATTTCAGCAGAATACAACATGGATCCTCCAGTCTTCTCACATCCTCTACTCAGGCAGTTTTTGAGAGGAATTAAAAATGTAAAACCACCAAGGAAGCCACCATTGCCCGCTTGGGACTTGAACTTTGTGCTAGAAAAGTTAACACTCCCTCCTTTTGAGCCAGCAGCAACAGCAGAATTACAGTACTTATCATGGAAAACTGCTTTCCTGCTTGCAATCACTTCAGCAAGAAGGGTTTCTGAATTACAGGCATTAATGGCAGTACAGCCCTTCCTTATCTTCCATCAAGATAGTGTCCATGAGAACTAATCCTACTTTTATGCCAAAGGTGGTCTCCAGAGTATCTTTAAACCAAGCTATCCACCTGCCTACATTCTTCCCCAACCCACAGAACAGGGGAGAAAGGCTATTACATACCTTGGATGTACATAGACAATTGCGCTACTACCTGGACAGAACCAAGAGCAATAGAAAAACTGACCAGTTACTGGTAGCATATGCAACAGGAATGGAAGGAAAAGCAATTTCAAAACAGACAATCTCTAAGTGGATAGGAAATTGCATTAGATTTTGTTACTCGTACCATGGGAAGGCAACTCCAGGAAACATCAGACCTCATTCCACAAGGGCTACAGCCACTACTACAGCTTTTTTAAGAGGAGTGGCTACCAAAGACATTTTAGAGGCTGCTACTTGGAGCTCCGTGCATACATTTGCCAAGCATTATAACCTACCCTTATACTCCAGATCCCGAGCAGGTTTTGCCACTGCTGTTTTGCAAGGGATCTTAACTACACCATAATCTTATTATTACCTCCTCCCCCAGTTTGGCTATGGTATTCTACCCATTTGTAAGGACTGCAGATGCATCCTTGAAGGTCATAGTACAGTTTTGTACCTACCATAAATGTAGATGTCCGAGAGGTATGCATCTGCAGTCAGGATTACCCTCCTTCCCTCTGTGGTACTCCTAGGGTATTTGCCCATCTTCTAGCTAGCTGGGGGAATCTATTATGGTGTATTTCTTTGTATATATGTACATACATGTTTATTTTTATTTGCTCTCTGTTATTTGGAAACTTTTACATTTATCCATATTTAGCCTTCCTAGAGGGCACCTGGCATCTGGAGCAAGAAACACTGAGGAAAATGGCGTCTGCTGATACCTTTATACCCGAAGAACTGCAGCTATGACGTCGGGTGAAGTGCGACATCAGCCGAGGCCAGACCCAGACTTTGGAATCCAGCCGACCAAAGGGCTGCCTGAGGACAGGACAACCCATTTGTAAGGACTGCAGATGCATACCTCTCGGACATCTACATTTATGGTAGGTACAAAACTGTACTTTCTGGTTACCCTCCCTCCAGCCCCCTGTTTTTCTCTTACTATTCCTCTATTTTCATTTACTATAATTAAAAGCCTTTTTGGTGTATTTGCTTTGGTTTGGAGGTGTATATTTTTGTGTTTTTAATTATTTCTATATTTGGCTCCCCATCTGGGGGACTCCTGACGTCTGGGGCAAGAAAAACTGATGTAATGGCGTCGGCTGCATGTTTTATACCCCTGACGACCTGACGTCATGGAAGAAGGGACAGCAACCGACGCAGGACCCAAGACCTTGTTAATCAGGCTGACTGAGGGCAACCTGTGAGCAGATTACCCAAATGTAATGACTGCAACAGTGAATACACTCAAACATCTACATTTATGGTAAGTGTACACAACTGTACTATGTAATTGCTTCTTATGGGGGCACCTGACATCTGGGGCAAGAAATACTGATGTAATGGCGTCAGCTGCATGCTTTATACCCCTGACTACCTGACATCATGGAAGATGAGACAGCAACAGATAGATGCAGGACCCAAGACTTTGATAATCAGGCCAGCTGAGGGCTTACCTGCAAGCAGATAACCCAAATGTGATGACTGCAACAGTGAATACACTCGAACATCTACATTTATGTTAAGTGTGCGCAACTGTACTGTACTTAAATGCACCACGGACCCAGTACTCCCCATCTCTGTATCCATTTGCTGGACAAGCCTTCAGCCCCTTTTTGGACCGGCCTGATTCCCCCTCAGTGGCATCGGTAAGGTCCAATAGGAGCCTTTCAGAATTGGTTGTGTGCCTCCTTGATCATCTGCTGACCGCCAGGGGAATTACAAATTTTCCTAGACCCCATCCCACTCCAGGCTTTGGGTCTATTACACCAGCGAACCCTACATACTCTCCTCCCTTGGATCCCTCTTTTCCGAGGCTCATATTCCCGATGTCTGTGAGCGGACCCATTTCCTCTGCACAGACAACCATGTCTGGGGCTCCGAGGCCCCTTTGGGTGTCGGTTCTGTTGGAACCCACCCTTCCTCAATCTCATGCTTGGGGGGGGGTGGAATCCTTGGTTCTGGCCACGGTTCCGGTTGTGTTGCCAGATCTGTCTTCAGATTCGAGGGTGACTCCCGCCCCATTTCTGCTTGAGGCTCTGTCCACCGGAGCGAATCGCGTGGAGCAGGGTGTGACTCAGGTTCTGAAGTGGTCTTTTTCGTTTCTGGGTTCCCATTCCTCTTCAAGTGGGTTTCCTTTCCGGGTGATGGGGAGAGGGTGCTTGCTTCAAGCAATCCTCCTACGTCTGTCATTCCACCAGTTCTTTCTGAGCCGTAGCTGTCAAAGGCCACTCCCCCAGGACTTTGAGAGCACAAGGCTCAGGAAACACCTGTTCAGGGTATTTCCCTTTCTGAGTCTTCTTCGGATGCTCCCACCGAAGAGCCCCCTCGGGAATGGGTGTGTAAGAGGAAACAGACTCCTTAGAGGAGTCTCTCACCGAAGATTCGGACTATGATGATGAAGTATTCCCACGGTCACCCCCTGACTGTCTCATTTGGAGACATCCTGGAAATCTTGAAACAGAGGGGTGACTGGAAGCCTTCCAATCTTTTCTCTGAGGAATCCGTATCCCTGCAGGCTTTCTGCTCTCTGCCCTCTACTTCTTGGGTGACACCCCCCCCCCCCCCCCCCCGGTCGATGAGTTGGTCAAGCTCATTGTTCAGCAGGCATGTAAGAACCCTGCCACCATTGAGGCCATCCCCAGGAGATCAGATAAGATACTCTCCCCTCCAGAAGATCAATGCCATTGGTCTAGAAGTTTGCCAGTAGATGCTACGGTGGTGGCGGCAGCCACAAAAAAGGACTTTGTGTTAGAAAGTCCTGTTGTTCACCCATCCAATAGAGTCTCGGGCGGTGGACAGGTTAGGGAAGCGAGGTTTTGCATCAGCAACTGTTGCTGTCAGGTCTCTGAACTTTTTGGCACATTTTACGAGGCTCCAGAGAGAGGTCTCTGGAACCCTCGCGGATCAAGTTTCAGATGGGGCACGTCATAAAGTTGCTTCCTAACGTGCCACCCTAGAGTCAGTATACAATCCGTCCATGAGGTTGCTGTCCCACGCAACCGAAGGAGCAGCTAGAGCTGTGTGTGCAGGCGTAGTTATGAGACACCACGCCTGGATGCGCATTTCTGACCCCGTGGACTCCAAGTCTTCCTTTTAAATGCGCCTATCGAACCATCAGCTTTGTTTGATGCTAAGGTCAAGGAGACATTAGCCAGGTGCGAGCAGGACGGGAAGACCTTGTCTGCCTTTGGTCTACCTTTTTCCAAACCTCAGCGTTCCTTCTCCAGGAACCAGGGAGTGGGAAGATGTGGCACAAGAAGTCTTAAGGTTCTTAACGTGACACACATGGTGAGGACTCCCCCAGAGGCAGAGGGCCTTCCAATAATGGAGGATGCCCCTTTCTGGGCAGAGGTGGTCCCTGGAATCAGGACCCGAGAGATTCTTTCTCAGGTAGACCATATCAGCGCACCTGAAGCACTGCCTAATTGCTTTCGTCTGGAAGCAGTCGAGGCGTGTTTCTCTCTGCACCAAGCTGCCTGGTTCTCCATCACAAACGATCAGTGGGTGCAGAGAATAATTTACAGAGGCTATCTCATTCCCCTAATTTCTTATCCAAGATCTCTGAAATCCCTTCCCGATTTTCCACCCAAAGGGAGAAGGCCGTTCCGAATTACGAAAGCTATGTCAAAAACGAGTCATCCAGCAGTTCCCTCCAAACCACTGTGGATCACGGTTTTACTTAAGATTCTTTTTAGTGCCAAAGAAGACCGGGGACTGGAGGCCCATTTTGGATCTCAGCCAGCTGAACAAGTCAGTGGTTCAGACCAAGTTCTGCATGGTCACGATTCAATCCGTCCTTCCCTTTCTGCGGGAGAGTGTGTGGATGTATTAGTTAGACCTCTGGAATGCATATTACCACATCAAAATAGACAAGCGCTCCAGGAGTCTCCTTTGCTTTTGGCTGGAAGCCATTCACTACCAATTCAGAGCCCTGCCAATTCAGTCTCTCGACTGCCCCCAGAGTGTTCACAAAATGCCTAGCAGTGGTCACAGCTCATCTGAGACTAAAGGGATTCCAGGTGTTTCCGTATTTAGACAATTGGCTCCTCTCTGCCCCCACTAAAGCACCATCTGGTCAGGTCCCTCTGCTACACTCTAGTACTAGCGGAGTCGCTGGGCATCACCATCCACTGGGTAAAATCGAACCTACAGCCCTCACAACAGCTGGAATTTATAGGGGCAATATTCAACACTCAAGTCTGGTCTCTTCCTCCTCACAGGCTTCAGAGATTAAGGCACAAGTTCAAGTGATACTCTGTCGAAGAAAGGTGTCTGCAAGGGAAGTTCTCCAGGGTCTGGGGTCTATGGCTGCAGCCATCCCAGATGTTCCCCTAACCAGATTACACATGAGACTACTACGTTGGTGGCTCCTGTCCCAGTGGATATCCAATCTTCATCCCCTGAGCTCACAAGATTCTCATCGCCAACACCTGCAAACAAGATCTCCTCTGGTGGATGAGTACAGACGAAAATCTTTGGTGTCTCCCCTTCCAGGCTGCCCAACCCAGCGCCTCGGTGACCATGGATGCTTCCCTGATAGGGTTGGGGATGGGCACTTCCAGGGAAAGTCGGTCCAAGGCACGTGGTCCAGTATAGAGGTCAACTTGCATATCAATGTCCTCGAGCTAAGAGCAGTGCTATTGGCATTGCAAGCATTCCACCCGCTCCTTCCATCCGGAACGATTGCTATCAGTTGGACAACTTGTCATTTGGTACATAAACAGGGAGGGACCAAATCCTTCCCCCTATGTCGCAAAGCCATGATAATCTGGCATTGGGCAATAGCTTCCAACCGCTTTCTGATCGCAACGCATATCCTGGGGAGCTCCAGCATGATTGCGGACAGGCTAAGCAGATGCGTCCTCCGTCCTCACGAGTGGTCTCTCAATCCAAGTGTGACGGCAGAAATCTTCAGCCGTTGGGGCCAGCCATGCTGCCATCTTTTCGGCTCCCTCTCAAACACAAAATGCAACAGCTACTTTGCCATCTTTCTCCCTCACAGAGAGTCACCTTGATTCATGATTGGCCTGTGGGTCTCTTTTTTTTATTATCCTTAGATTCCTCTGATGCCCCTTTTTCTAAGGAAAGCTATTCGATTGAGAAGCAAAGTGATCCTCATTGCCCCATTCTGGCTATGTCAAGTGTGGTTTCCCTTTTTCCGACCTAATCTGTTAAAACCTCCTTGCATCCTAAACACTCATCAGGACCTCATATCTCACCCACAAGGGCCTACTCCCCTGAATCTGTCCACTCTCAAGCTGACTGCTTGGTTTCAACACTTCCATTAGTTGCCAGGCAGGAAACCCTTTCTTCATCCGTCCGTGATATCTTGGCCTCCCATAAACCATCCATCAGAAAACTTTACAGGGACTAATGGAAAAGATTCTCTATTTAGTCATAGAATTAGAAGCTAGATCCATTCTCCGCTCCGGTAGCTACTATTCTTCATTACCTTGCTGAGTTGTTTGACAATGGTGCATCAGCTTCCACCATTCAAGTCCATTTAGCAGCTTTTTCCAGCTTCCATAATGGTTCTGATGGAGTCCTGCTTATTTCCACTTGACTTTGCAGGACCTACCTCAAGGGAATTTTCCACAGCAGACCTCCCATCAGACAGCTGGTGGAGGCATGGAATCTCTCCTGGGTTATTCATTCTCTCTTTCTACCCCCTTTTGAGCCTGCTGTGACATGTGATCTAAAATTCCTGTCATGGAAATCCTTATTTCTGGTGGCGGTCACTTCAACCAGACGAATATCTGAGTTGCAAGCCTTATGTTTCGAGAGCCCTTATCTGATCTTCCATAAGGACAGAGTATTACTTTGTACTAACCCATCCTTTATTCCCAAGGTGGTTTCCGACTTTTCTGTTAACCTGTCCATTGAGCTCCCTGTATTCTTTCCAAATGATTCAAGCAAGGGAGAATACTGCCTACGTTCATTGGATGTTCATAGACAATTACGTTTCTACCTGGACAGAACTAAGTCCTTTCACAAGTCGGTCCAACTTTTTATTTCCTTTTCGGGCCCTAAAATGGGAGGTGCAGTATCGAAAGTTACTTTGTCAAAGTGGCTCAGGTATTGCATTAGCTTCTCATATTTGCTTATGAATTAATCTAAGCCTGGTCAAATCAAAGCTCACTCAACTAGGGCTATTGCAGCATTGGTTGCCTTCCACTCTAGGGCCTCTATGGATGACATCTGTGCAGCAGCCATTTGGGCTGAACCCCATACCTTTATCAAGCATTACAAATTGGATCTGATCTCCAGTGTAAGAGCAGCCTTTGGCTCAGTGGTTCTCATAAAGGCCACCCAGGTTCTCCAAGTAGCTTGGGGTTCTGTCCCAGCAGTGATAAAAGGAAGATGATTAACTTCAGATAAGAAGTTATGTCTTACCATACTGTTCCATCTGAGTTGTTGATCTCCTTCCAGTCATCACACCCTCCCACTGACCCCCACCAAAGGCTCCTGGCGGATCTTCTGGGTCTTTGTGGTGTTTCAGGGTTTCTGCGCAGAGATGGCCTCTGACTTGTTTCTTCTATATGTTGCATGCAAACTCGATCTGAGGTAACTAAGAGAAGGGCTTTGTATGTAGCAGCTTAGCCCGAGAGTTTTTGGTGCACGCAAGCTTGGTATAAGGCTGACTCTGTTCTGAGGGCTCAGAACCGAACCCATCAGTGATGACTGGAAGAAGATCAACAACTCAGATGGAACATTATGGTAAGACACAACTTCTTTTATCAGCTTTGTGGTTGAATCCCCTAGCTTTTCACTGGTTATGTCTCCAAAATTTCTTTAGCATCACCACCTAAGTTCTTTTGCTGAGATCCTTAACTATATTAAGGAATAATGTGACTGTTCTAGAGGTGTTATCTTTCCAAAGTAAAGTAGTTGGAATATATAATTACTGTGCAACCATAAGTCTGTCTTAACGTTTTTGCTTCCTCATGTCAAAGCCATTTTGGCAAACACCTCCGAAGAGCCTCTTAACTGGCCTTCTACTGGCAGGTATGTGTTTAAGTTGTATTGAGCTCCTTGGGGTTAGCTAAGATTGCACAGAATGCACAAGGCTGAGTCTGGGGAGGTGTTATTTGCAATACTTTCATGCTGGAATATAGTTTTATTGCCTGTCATTGATGTGGTTTTGTAAATCTTACACCCTGAGAATGTAACAGATTCCTCCAGTCTCTGAAAGAGTGCCAAAGCTTTGTTCAGGTCTTAATGCACTATGCAAATAGATATTTTTACTTCTTTGACCCCCCCCAAGCTTTGCACCCTTTTATAGTATAACAACTTTATCATTGTGATCAGTGGATGTAAGTACTGTGCAGGAAGGCTTTTGAATGGAGGCACTGCTGATGGGTCCCTCATCAACCAAAAATGCGGTAATGAACTTTCTGCATGTTTGTATTAGCCTTTCAATCTGAGTATGTATCATTTATTAACATAAACTTGATGTTATGTAGTCCAATCTCGCCTTCATTCTTACCCCTGGGTTTGGAGCCGAATCACTGCTCTGACTCTGCCATACTCTAGCTCAGTCTTCAGTTGGCTCGTGGCTAAGTATACTTTCTTCTAAAGTTTTGGATATTTGCTGATCTAAAAAGCTATTTTCATAGCTACTGTGAGTCTCTCCGGCTGGTTGTGTGGCCTTTTTCATTGGCCGTTTTTTGGTGACCCGTCCACTTCCTTTCTTCCCACGGGCTAGGCCCGTTTTTAGAGGACCTAGTCCTCCCCATTGTTTTCTGTGTGGTGTCTTTCAGTTGTGCTTCTGTTACTTGTAACTTATTTAGTGTTGTCGTCTGATAGTGGTGTTCTCCTGCCTTTATTTCCCACGGGCTAGGCCCGTTTAAATTAGAGGTCCTAGTCCTCCCTATAGTTTTTATTCCCGTCGGTTACTAGGCCATTTCTAGTTAGAGGCTTTAGTTTCCCGTGCGGGGATTAGTTAGGTTTTTTTGTGTACGTGTGGTTTTGCAGCTTGTCTGTGTGTGTGTGTGTACTTTTTATACAGCATGTCTAAGGATTTTAAGCAACACAGGCCTTCGGGCTTTAAGAAGTGTATTGAATGCAACAACAAAATGTCTTTGGGCACTCCATGTGCGTGTACTGCTTGGGGGGCTATTCACCTCCAAGAGTCCTGCTTGTTTTGTCATTCCTTCAGTCCCTGCATGCTACTGGAGAGGAAGAACAAGCTTATCCTGAAAGGACTGCTTAAACACTCCTTCGAGGAAGGCTTGGCTAAGTCTCCAGTACCATATCCTTTCGTGCTAAAAAGGACAAAAAGACTGCTAAGAAGTGCGCTCTGGCTCTGTTTCTTCGGAGCCGCCAGAGTAAGTTGCTAGAACAGCTTCTCCTTTGGCTCCATTGGCTTCAGTGCCGACAGAAGGTGGTGTATTGACTAAGTCTGTTTTGACTCCCAGCCTTTCGGAGCCGGTCACGGATATTTTGGTTCGGAGCCAGTTTCCAGTTGTTCAGGTTCTCATTCACGTCAGTCTCCCTCTGTAGGGAGATCCAGATCTCCAACTATATCCTCCAGGTCCTCAAAGTCCCTTTCCGATGAGGACGATGATAGAGTGGTGAAGGAACTGCTTCAGTCATCGGTGCTGGCCAAATTGATTTCGGCTCTGACCCAGTCTGCTCCAGAGACCATGGCCCCTTTATTTGTTGTTCCTCCTCAGAGCCTTTCTCGGCCCTCTGAGCCAGAGTTGTCAGTTTTGTCGGGTAACGTTACGTCTGTTCCAGTAGCTTCACCTGGCCTCTCTGTTCAGATTTCCGCTCCGACCCAGTCTGTTCTGTCCACGTGGTTGAGGGTCCATTTGCTTCGGACCTAATCCCCTTGGCGCCGAGGGCTACTACCATATCCTCTACGGTTAGTCAACCTTCGGAGCCAGGGGGATCAGCCTTTGAAGTTATGAGGAGCGTGCTGGCCAGGTTGTTGGCTGCATTCTACGGCACCGACACACTGCCCCCTCCGGCACCGGTGTCAGTTTCAGATTGCCCTCTATCCATGGACAGCGGAGACCCAAGGCCTCAGTATACCTCCATGAGTGGTCCCCAACTTTCTGACGTCTCCCCAGAGTTTTTGCCTGAGGAGCCTGCCAGAAAGAGATTGTGTAAGAGGAAACATGACTCCCCGGATGAGTTTCCCATGTCGGACACCGACCTTGAGTAGTCAGAGGGGTCCCCCCGAGTCATCTGAAGATATCTTTTACAGATATCCTGGAAATCTTGAAGCAGAGAGGTGGCTTGCCCTCCAAATCCCCTTCTGATGAGGAGTCTGTGTTCCTGAAGGATTTCGGGTCTCAACCTTCCGTCTCTTGGGTGTCTCCCCCTTTTGATGAGCTACTAGATCTTGTCTGTTGAAAGGTGTGGGAAACTCCTGACACTGTGGAACTGGCCCCTAGCAGACCCATTAAGTTTTTGTCCGCCCCTGTGGGCAAAGAATATCTGACAAAAGGCATTCCAGTAGATACCATGGTGGTGGCAGCAGCCACCAAGAAGGAACTTCCAGAAACTTAGTCTACCGTCCATCTGCCTAACAAGGAGTACTGGGTCATGGACAGGTATGAGAAGCATGTGTTTACCTCAGCGGTCGCTGAACTACTTGATGCATTTTACAAGGCTCCAGAGAGATCGCCTAAAAGAGCTAGGAGATTATCTACAGGGTAATGTTTCTGATGCCGTGGCACAGAGGGTCAATGCACAGATGTCTACCCTAAATTCCCCTACCCGACTCCTCCATGAGGCTGATCTCGTACGCAGCCGACTGAGTGAGCAGGGCAGCAGGTTCTGGAATCACTCTTAGGAGACACTGCGGGATGCGCCTGTGTAACTTCGCGGAGGCTTTCAAGTCTAAGTTCACCAGCGCCCCATTTGACGGTTCATAGTTATTCGGAACCAAGGCGAAGGACACTGTCACTAGGTGCAAGCAGGAAGGAAAAACCCCATCTGCCGTGGGTGTCCATTTTTCCATGCCTTCTAGACCTTACCCCAAGGGCCAGAAGGGTGGGAAAATGTGGTTCAGTAAGTCGGAGGTTTTTTCAGGATGCACAAAGTGATTCCCCCTCCAGAGGCAGGGGAGGGGGTGGAAATTCAGGTAGACCACGCCCTAGAGGCAGAGGAAGCCCACGTAACCAGGGGGACCGTGATTCCTTTTGCGGTTCCCCCTACCAGCGCTCCTGAAAGGAGGATGACTGTGCGTCTCTGGATCCAGTCGGGGGTTGCATTTCTTTATTCCCAGAAGCCTGGCAAGTCATCACCCAAGATGAGTGGGTTTTAAACATAATTTCCAGATGTTATCATATTCCCTTCTCTTGTCCTCCCCTGCCAACCAAGAGAATTCCAGACGTTCCACCCGGTCAAAGGGATTCTGCAACTTTAGAAATAAAAAAAGTTGCTTTCAAAGAGAGCCATCCAGCTGTCCCCGCAGACCAAGTAGGATTAGGGACTTACTCCAAATTTTTTTTTGTGCCGAAAAGAACAGGGGACTTGAGACCCATCTTGGATCTTAGCCGATTGAACCTACATGTACAAAAGTCCAAGTTCCGCATGGTCACCTTGCAGTCAATACTCCCTCTGTTAGGGAAAGATGTGTGGATGTGCCCCATCGACCTCAAAGATGCTTACTACCATATCAAGATGGACAAGGCATCAAGAAGTCATCTATGCTTCCGGCTGGGAGCCAGTCATTTTCAGTTTTGTGCCCTGCCCTTTGGTCACACCACAGCCCTCAGGGTGTGCACCAAATGCATGGCATTGGTAATGGCTCACTTGAGACGTCAGGGTTTCCAAGTGTTTCCGTACCTGGATGACTGGCTCCTTTCTGCCAACACCAGGCATCTACTGTTACAGACCAGGGACGCCACCATTACACTGTGCCAAAGGTTAGGAATTACTCTAAATTGGAAAAAATCTGCGTTGTTGCCCTCGCAGCGTGTCACTTTTATTGGTGCCAAACTAGATACGATGCTCATGAGTGCTTTCTTACCAGAAGAGAGAATTCGAGCTCTACAACAGCAGGTCTACGCCTTGCTACCATTGAGGAAGGTCAAGGCAAAAGTGGTCCTCAAGTTATTAGGGACCATGGCTGCTACGATCATGCTAGATGTTCCTCGTGTTTCACTGTTGCAGTTATTACATTTGGGCAATCTGCTGGCACGTTGCCCTCAGTCGGCCTGATTAACAAAGTATTGGGTCCTGCGTCTGTTGAGATCTCTTCTTCCATGATGTCAGGTCATTAGGGGTATAAAAGATGCAGCTGATGCCATTACATCAGTCTTTCTTGCCGCGCGATGCCCGAAGCAGAAGCATTTCGTAAGTGCCGGTCGGCTGACATCTGAAATTTTCGTTTTCGAGTTTCAGAACCGAAGTCTTCAACTAAAAAGCTAAGTACCCCATTGGGGAAACTTTTTCTTGCTCCTTACCGATGTTAGTAAAAGTTAATAATTGCATTACTTGTGGGAAGCAAATACCTCCTAAGGATTTTCATTTGTACTATATTCCTTGCCTAGGCCCTGACCACAATGTACCTTGCTGTCGGTTTTGTGCTAAATTTAATCAACGCACTATTAAACGTGGGTACATTTTTGCTTCTAAATATTTTTGCTCACACTTTAATTACCCAGAAATGTCGTCGGTTAGCAATCCAACTACTGGAATACCTAAAAAACGCAGAGAGAGACAGGCCGTCGAGGTCCACAACTGACGGCGACGCTTCTCCTAAACTAGTTCGCCGGTACTCAGTGAGGCACTTTCGCAGCCCTTCTGAACATGATTCTATTTCTTCTGACTCTTCTGATGAACAGGATTTGTTTATACCTACTTCTGAGGACTCTGCAGAAGATTCCATTTCTTCTGCTTCTTCCCCTGAGGATTTTTCTTTTGGTGAAACTTTACATACCTTAAGGGAACACTTCCACTGGGAAAGTCAGGATTTATCTGAATCTAACAAGAGACTTAGGAATTTTCTTCTTCTTCCTCAGCATAAGCCTTTGGCTATACCTCCTGTTCTAGACATTGTTGATGATTTTCAAAATCTAGTATGGCTCCTGATTCTCTGCCTCCGGCTCCTTGTAAGCCAGACAGATACTACAGGGTTCCTGACACCCACAAATTCCTTTTCAAAAATCCTATTGCAGATCCTGAAACCATTTCTCAGGATCCCAAAGGCATTAAGGCCTCTACTGTTAAAAATCCTACCCCTTCTGATAGAGAATCCAGGGCGCTGGATAGATTGGGTAAGAAGGTTTACACTGATGCAACCTTGGCAATCAAGGCTTTAAACTGTCAATTTCATATGCTTAAATATCAACAGCATATCATGGGACTGCTTAAACAGAAAATGTTAATTTCTGACTGTGTGGAAAATAGATTTACAGGATTTATTGCATTCAGCTGAACAAGTTGGAAAACATGCTTTGCAATTGTGGCTTTGATTCTTTGGAGGCCTCTTGCAGGGCTGCTGTAACTGGGTCTGTGCTATGAAGGCATGCTTGGCTGAAAGAGCAAACTCTGCCTGATCATGCTAAAGCAAAATTGTTGGATGCTCCATTAAAACAGGACAGTCTCTTTGGTAATAAGGCTGAAGAAGTTTTAAAAAAGATGGAAGATAAAGCTAAATCTATGCAATCTGTGAAAGATTTTCTTACAAGTGCAACCTCCAAGATTTAGTAGGCACTGGCCTACTAAGAACTGGTCCTTTCCAGTTCCTTCGAGAGCCACTCAAGTCACACCCAGACATTCCAAAGGCTCCAGGTTTCAGTCACAAGGGACTTTTAGAACAAAAAAATGGGTTGCCGCCTCTTCCAAATCTGGAAACAGCAAGGCACCTCCCTGTGGTAAGCAGTCTCAATGACTTCCCTTTACACTTACAAAGCACTTAACGTTTAGCTGCCCCTTTGAGGGGAAAACTGGCACTTCATGCAAGAAACTGGCAACTTATAACCCAGGACAAAAGGATTTTAAATATAGTATCCCAGGGATACAGATTTCATTTCCACACGTTGCCAATCCCAAACGGATGGCCAGACCTGCCCCCAAATCAGTGGGCTGAGGCCTAGAAAAAAGTACTGTCCCTTATGAACATGGGGGCTGTTCAACCAGTACCAGAAGAGGAAAAGGGACAAGGTTTCTATTCAAGACTTTTCCTGGTACCCAGAAAAGACAAATTATGGAGTCCAATTCTGGACTTATCTACTCTAAACACATTTCTGGACATTCCAAAATTCAAGATGCTGACTCTTCAACAGTTACTTCCCATGCTAGGCAAAGATGCCTGGTTGGTGTAACTAGATGTAAGAGGTTTACCTAAATATCCCAATCGGGGAATCTTGCAGAAGATACCTCTGCTTCAAAGCAGGGTACTTGCAATACCAGTTCTCTGCACTGCCCTTTGGCTTATCTACTGCGGACAGGGTCTACACAAAGTGCCTGGGTCCAGTAGTTGCATTTTGCAGGCAAAGAAACATTCAGATATATCCATAACTGGATGATTATCTAATTCAGGCAGAAAACAGGGACATTCTTCTCATTTGTAAAAAGGGTTCTAACTTGTCTAGGGTACACCATAATCGAAAATAAGTCACAACTGGTACCCTCTCAAAAAAATTACATTCCTGGGTGCAAGTTTGAATACAACTGCCCAGATGGCTTACCCTATGCCAGAAAAGCAAATTCATTTGGTGACATATTTCAAACAGGTTGCCACAAAAACCCTGCTATCTGCAAGACAAATTCTGCAAGCCTTGGGGTTCATGGCCTCCTGCATTCTTCTAATTCCATATGCAAGACTGCATATGAGGAAACTTCAGTGGAACTTCAAAAGTTTATGGAGTCAACATTGTCACAGCCTGGAAACGATGAATTCCTATCTTACCTTGCCTGCAGCTAGAGTTCCTGTGGTTATGCAGAGGCCTGCCACCAAAACAAGGGACTGCCATTCACTCAACCCCCTGCTGCCCAAACCCTAACAGACTCATCAGACTATGCTTGGGGGGCTCATCTGGCAGGGAAGTGCATTCAGGGCAAATGGAGCCCAAATCAAAGGCACCTTTATATCAATCAAAAAGAGATGCTAGCTGTACAGAATTCACTGACAGCCTTCAAGGACTACCTTTATCAAGGACAATTAATGATGGACAACACCACAGTTATGTGGTACATAAACAAGTAGGGGGTACACACTCCTACCCCCTTGCAGACTAGCCATGGCATTGTGGAACACAGCATTGACCTATCAAATCAAACTACAAGCTCAATTCCTGCCAGGAAAGCTGAAAACACTGGCAGATGAACTAAGCAGAAATCTCATGGACCCACACAAATGGAAACTGGAACCACGGATTTTCAACATGTTGACACGCAAATGGGGGAGTCCAGACATAGTTCTGGTGTGGTCTATCATTTGGACAAATTCTGCACAAGAACTCATCGCAAAAAAGCCTGGAAAGTGGATGCTCTATCATTCAGCTGGAAAAACCTATGTCTATGCTTTTCCCCCTCTGCCTCTGCTCTCCAAAGATCTACTAAAAGTGAATCGGGACAAACCAAAAATGATTTTGATTGCTCTAGCCTGGCCTCGCCAACACTGGTACCCTCTCCTGCGCAATGTGTCGCACCTTCCACTGTGGCACCTGCCTCAGACACCTTACTTATGTGTCAGCAGAACAACCAAATTCTGAACACTCAGCTCCAAACTTTGAATCTTGCAGATTGGCTAATCACCTAAATTCACACTTAGCATCACTCAGCAAACCTGTGATGGATGTCATTTTGGAGGCAAGAAGGCCTAATACTAGAAAATCTTATGCTGACAAATGGAAAAGATGCTGTGCCTGGAGTCTAGCACAAGGGATATGCACAGCAGTTCCCAATATTCCTCAGATTTTACAGTACTTAACGGTGATGCTTCACAAGGGCCTGTCCTTTTCTTCCATAAAAATCCATGCCTCAGCCAATTCAGCTCATTACAACACAGAACCTCCCCTCTTCTCTCATCCTCTGCTAAAGCAATATCTCAGAGGGGCCAAAAACTTAAGACCACCCACGAGAGCTCCAACCCCTGCCTGGGACCTCAAATTTGTATTGGAGAAACTCACTCTCCCTCCTTTCGAGCTAGCTGCTACTGCAGACTTAACATTTCTCTCCTGGAAAACAGCTTTCCTTTTAGCAGTCACTTCAGCTAGAAGGCTTTCCGAATTACAGGCTCTTATGGCAGTGGAGCCTTTCATTATTTTTCATGCGGACAGGGTGTCTGTCAGGACCAATCCATCCTTCATGCCTAAGGTGTGGTATCCAGTGAGGCTCTTACTTAGACCATTCATTTGCCAACTTTCTTTCCCAATCCACAGAACAAAGGGGAGCGGATTCTGCATTTATTGGATGTACACAGACAACTTAGATTTTACTTAAACAGGACAAAATCTCAAAGAAAATCTGAACAACTACTGGTGGTATTTGCTGCAGGGGCAGAGGGAAAGGCTATTTAAAAGCAGACTATTTCCAAATTGAAAAGTCATTGCATTTGTTTCTGCTATATATGCACCATGGTAAGACTATCCCCCAGGGGATCAGATATCATTCCACCAGAGCTGCATCTACTTCTACAGCCTTTCTCAGGTGTTCCTACCAGAGACATTCTAGAAGCTGCTACCTGGAGCTCAGTTCATAAGTTCACCAAACATTACCATTTACCTTTCTTCTCTAAATCCAGAGCTGGCTTTGCCACTGCTGTCCTGCAGGGTCTTATAGCTGGTCCTAATGCTGTATAATTCCATCCACCCAACCATAGCTTTGGGAATCTACCCAAATGTAAGTTTGATATCT
>NC_056742.1:245119968-245122468 GCF_019279795.1 Protopterus annectens
TAATTCTTCTACCTTATGCAGTTGGTTTAAGGGGGATCCTGTCATTGAGTCCAGGATAGACATGCGCTTGTAATCTAATAATCCACACAGATTCCATTTGTTCAGTATAATTTTTAATGTCCTCACCTCTAATGTTGGGTACATTAATATGTATAACAAAAAACTTAAATGCATGTATAGTATCATTCTCTAAAACATGTTTCGATAAAGCATTAATTGTGGATCTAATGCGTATCTGATAAATGTGTTCCCTTATTCTATCTTTCAATTTTCTGTCGGTCTTGCCGACATAGAAGGCAGTGCAGGAAGTACACTTCGCAATATAGACCACATGTTCAGTCTCACAGTTAGCATTAACTTTAAAAGTAAAAACTCTTGTAGTAATTGGATGTATAAACATGCTTTCGTAGTACTAATACTAGAACAGAAATTACATTTATTACCGCAGTTTAGCTTATGCATCTGTATAAGTCCATAGGAGTAGAATGACATTCTTTGGCTTGGAAAACACAAAAGTCTGTGCAGATTCTTTTATGTTTCTAAAAAGCGAATTGTGGGGGATTCCCGATTAATTTCCTTAATAACTGGGTCCACAGTTAAGATATCCCAGTGTTTGTAAAGAATCTGCTTAGTTTGGTGGACATTTTGCCTAAAGTACAATTATACTTTTGCTTTTTATCATGGCTTACAGATGCTCTCATACTGTCCTCACTGTAGAGATGTACCTTGCCTTCTTCAGAAAAAATGGGACACGCCCTACCTGTTCTAAGCCTTCAGTGTGTGTTGGAAGGATTCATGAATTCTCTTTCATTCTGTATCTCCTATTAATTAGTCTCCATTACGCACTACTCGCTAATTCCGCTCATATAATTGGTCTGTATAGGATTCAACCTCAAGCATCGTGAGCTTGCCCTTTTATTATATTAGTAAGAATATGACTAGGGTGCATACTGTCCCTGTGCAAAAGGTTATTCTTATAGCATGCTTTCCTATGCACTCCTGTATTAAGTTTACCATTTCTTAAACGTTGGATAGAGACATCCAAGAATGTTATACTTTCAGGAGAGACTGTCATAGTAAATTTTAAAAAAGATGATAGTAAATTAACTTGCTGAAAGAATTTATCTAATTCTACTGCATCACCAGCCCTGAGAAAAAACAAGTCATCAACAAAACGTCTGTAAAAGCAGACATATTTTTTATACAGATCCGTTTGGAATAGTTTGTTCTTCCCAATAAGCCATCACTAGGTTGGCGTAGCTATTGGCACATGGTGTGCCCATAGCCACGCCATCCCTTTGTTAAATATAGGCTCTCGTTGAACATAAACAAGTTGTTTTCCAATACTACCTGTAATAGAAGACAAATAAAGTCTATCCTACTTGGTAGCATATCTGTATTGTCTGTCAAATAATGTTGTATGCTCGATACCCGCTAGGTTGGGTATGTTAGTAAAAAGGGACTTGACATCCATAGTCACCATAAAAAAGGGTGGTTATCTGGTAGTATCCTTGTTCCCTCATATAGGTCCAAGAGAAATTGCTTGGAATCTCTCAAAATAAATGGATTTATATCTACAGCTGGTTGCAACGTTTTTTTCTATTAAAATAGATAAGGGTTCTGTGACCCATCCTCGTCCCGAAACTATCGGTTTAGTGGCAGGTTTAGTGGGTCCTTATGTACTTTTGGTAAGCCCTGTATAATAGGAATAGTTGGATTCTCCACAAATAGAAAATTATAAAGTTCATCTGTTACTAGACCTATTTTAAGTAAGTCTTCTAGGCTATTATATACTTGTGCTATATGTATTCCAACATCTGGGAGAGTAATAGAAACATAAAAGTTATTGTCACCTACCATTTCTTCCATGGTAATATTGTAACTGGTCTTGTCTAGGGACTACAATTGGGCCAGCCTTATCGCTGGTCTAATTGATATGTTTCTATCATTTTTCAAATTGTTCAATGCCTTTCTTTGTCTAAACGTCAAATTATCCCTGTTCCTTTTCTCAGTGGCTCCATCAGCCATTGTGTATAAATCTTTCTCCACAATTTTGCTGTAAGCATCCAACAGTGGATGCAATATAGGTACATAGGTACTAGGTTTTCGATATACTGGCTTCTGAGTCTCAGTAGAGGCATTATTGAAAAAAGCAGTTTTGAAAGTGTATATTCCTCACAAATAATTTAATATCTAAAACTGTGTCTACTGTGTCACTTTTCTTAGAAGGTATGAAAGACAAACCCTTGAAGTCTTCAGTCTCAAACTAAAACAAACAAAACTAAAAAAGGTCTGTGTGAGAGGTTCCAAACCAAGTCATTCTTTCCCGCATCTTCTTCAGTGTGCGTTCCTTCTATGCCCCCCCCCCCTACAGCCTTCCTTTTCTGCCTCCCCCTGCTCATGGAGTGACTTCTGCCCCTGTTGTAAGTGCCTGGAATGGGGAAAGGGCAGCATGTCTCGTTTGAATTAATCCCATTGGTCATTAAATGTGTTTTTCTGT
>NC_056742.1:245124968-245144025 GCF_019279795.1 Protopterus annectens
AATAGGAGACTTAGGAAGAAATGGTGATTAGGATGTGAGAAGAGCGGGCAGTGATGTGAGATGCCTTAGGACAGTGAAGATGGGGAAATCAATGAGACATGAGAAGCTGGGGAACTTAGAAGGGGAGATAGAGAGGAAGAAGGGTATGATAAAGTTCAGAATGCCTATTATACAGAGATAAGGTGGAGAAGGGAGCAGAAAACAGGGCAAGAAGCTATTCCTGAAGTGCCACCAGCAGGTAAGACACGTACATTACATTAAGTAAGACAGCACAGGGGATAACGACTAGAGTGGGGAAAACAAACAAAAAATGGGGGAGAGAGAGGTATGGGAACCAGAGAAAAGTATGAGTTCGGGTTGCAGAAATAATGGAAGAGGGAGGTAGTTTGGGTGCTGGCACTGCAGTATCTAATTGATCCATCTGGTGTGGGAATAGACCCCACAGCCTTCTAAACCAAAGGTGAAGGTGTACCTTTTGTGCCACTGATTACTGACTAGTGAAACTAATCTGACAGAAGTATATTGGGAAAAGTTAACTATACCACTGTTAGAGGAAGATGAGGCTCAACAGCTTAATGTTTATTAAGATAGGAGGAGATGACGTAAAAATGGTGATTTGTAATCAGTCATTGAAGAAGTCACCCGGAAAAGATGTTATTGCTGTGGAACTTAGGAGGGAAGAAACTGATACAGATCTGTAAGATTAGTATTTTAAAAGGAGGGAAAGCACCACCATCATTTACTGTTGCAGGGCTAGCCACCTGGCGGTGTAAACCTTGGCTCAAGAGGATTTTCACTGTGTAAGTGACACCCCGACCCCATGTCAAAATGGGAAAAGGGGTTGAGGATGGATGGAAAGCACCACCATCTTGGAAAAAACTGTGGTGGTTGTATTACCTAAAGAGGGTATGGACTCCTCAGACCCAGTTTCATATAGACCCACTTCAATTTTAAACCATGATTATAAAGGGTTTATGTCTGTACTAGCTAAAAAAAATGGTGAAGGTGTTGCTGAAATTGATAGATGTAGATCAGTTTGGTTTTCTGGAGGGGAGGTGAACGTTTGAAAAAAGAGAGCAATATCATCATTGTTTGGTCTTGATGCAGAGAAGGCATTTGAAAGAGTAAACTGGTATTTTGAGTAGGACAATGAAAACATTTGAGTTCCCTGACACAAGGTTAATTAGGAGGACACGCAGGTTTGGAGGCAAGAATTTAAGTGGAACGTTTCTTCTTTCTAGAAGAACCAGGCAGGGGTGTCCTCTTTCAGCGTCATCATCATCAACACTTTGTTCTCATTTTCTCCTTGGGTTAGGCATGTTATGTCCTCTGTCACCCTCTCTCTCGATTCAGTACCACTGTCTTCCCCTTAATATTCATGTCTGACTGTAGCAGATCTTCCCTCACACAGTTCATCCATCTCTTTGCTGAATGACCTTGTTTTCTCTTACCTTCTTGCCACCTTTCCCAAATCTTCACCAAATTGTCTTTTCTGGACATGTGCCTGAACCACCATAATCTGTTGTCTTTGGCCTTCTTTGCAATTTGAGTTACTTTGACTTCTGCTCTGATGTCCTCATTTCTTTGTGTGCGTCTACCAGCTATCTTCAGAACATCACTTCAAGCTTCAGCTGCTGTGGCTTTATTGTCTAGGTTTCTGTACCTTTCAGTAGTACTGGTCACACCACGGTTTTGTGTACTTTACTTTTCAGCTTCTTTGGCATTCTTTTGTCTTACACAATCCTTGACACTCTGTGCCAGTTGAAAACAATGCCTCTGTTTCTAGCTTTTACCTACTCATTCAGACTTCCATTCTCCTCAACCACCCCTCCAAGGTACTTGAAGCTGTAAACCTGTTCCACTATTTCCCCTTCTTTCTCAGTTTTCAGCTTCTTTTTATTCCCCCATTTGCTCCCATTGCAGCTGTCTTACCTGTATTCAGTTTGTAGTAGGGCAGTGGAAACATTAGCTTTCCTGATGCAATAATAAGGTTAATTAGGAGGATCTATGAATGATTGGAGGCAAGAATTAAAGTGGAAGGGTATTTGAATGGAGGAACCAGGTAGGGTTGTCTGTCTCATCATCATCAACCCTTAACCTGAAGTTCTTTCTCAGTCTGTAATGCTCTGTCTACATACAGGAACTTTGGTGCATTTGCTCTGACCTGCTTGCCAGTGTAGCCAATCACCAGTATGAATAGCAGTGGGTTCAGAGCTGAGCCCCTCTTTGAGACTAAACACTGGTTGTACTTTTCGTTGGGCCTAGTACAGTACATAGCCTGCATTTATTCTACAAGTGTTTCTTGGACTTTGAGCGATTGCAGGACTACCCAAATCAGCATTCTTGGGACCTTGTCATATTTTTTCAACAAGTCAAGGAATGCCCAGTTGGACTCTTTCCTCATCTCTAGCTTCTTCTCAACTGTCTGTCACTGCATGCATCCGACAGGTTGTGCTGTTTCTTCATCTGAATCCAAACTGCCCATCTTTCTTTCTGCTGTTTTGCATATTTGTTTTTCAGTCACCCTGTGTAGAGCAGTATGTGCCCTCTTTCCCCTTATTTGCTTTATAATTTAAGAGAATTGCCAAAGAAAATGAGGAGCAGAGAAATCCAAGGATGTAATTAGTATGATAATCCAGAAAAGTTTGCTTTCGTTGCAGATGCTGTTTTCTACTCTAAATCCAGAAAAGGACTTTTCAAGTGATGTGGAGCATTATGAGACAGTTGAAGTCTTTTCAGGATGTAAAATTAAAGCAAAGGCTATAGCCGCAAACTGTATACCAGCACACTAATTGGTTCAAGAATACCCATATTTATGGGTATAAGATAAGTATTTAGAGGTATGGATTAAAAAGGCTTCTGTTACGGAGGCTAAGGCTATTTTAGAAGAGACTAAATAGAAAAGAGTACAAATAAAGAAAACCTGGAAGCTCTTGTTTATGGATATGGATAGTAGGATACAAGCTGTAAAACTGTTTAGTCTCTTAAGGTTTCTGTACAGGTCAGACATATTTTTATCAGCCAGAGAAGTTATGGAAAATAGAGTTGAAGGAATTTATCTGGGAAGGGAAGAGGACAAGAATTTCTGAGATAAGCTTGTTCTCCCCATGTAACAAGGTGGTTTATGATTACCTGACTTTAAGGGATATTTTAGAGTTATGCAGTTAAGGTTCATATAAATAATACAAGCAGAAGGTTATAATTCAAACTGGAAAGGGATGGTAAAGCACTAGGAGAGTTCAAGAAATAAGGAGTTCGTGGTGGTTTGGATGCAAATCCCTGAAGATAATAGCAATGCAGAGTATTATGTTCATCGAGTTGTAGACAGCATTCTAAGAACTAAACCAACGGAAGAATGGAGAAAGGAAATTTTGCCAGTAGAGATGACTGCAATTAGGAGGTACAGAACTTGGGCAAGAGAGACTGGAGTCTACTGAAGAAAACTGACATATAGGGACCAATGTATTGGGAATAAGCAACTAGAGAGTGAAAGGTAGTAGTGTAGGATGAGGACGAGGAGGAGTTTCGACTGCAGGTTAAAGACTGCAATCCCTACCACGGATTGATGTCAGAGTATAGGCAAAAAGAAAGGGATAGAGTCCTAAGTGATCTGGTAGGGTTTAGTTGAATCTAGAAAATCTGCTTTGCCAAGGGGGGATAATTAGTAGGGCATATAAAAATATTGCACAATAATTATAAGTGTCAATTGGAGAAGGTTAGAAAAGATTGGGAAGAGAGACTGGAAAGCAATTTCCAAGGGAACATTTGGAGGACATATGTCATGGCTTCTAAGTATGCAACAAAATCCAGAAGGTTTAGTATTTGCAAGTGTTTCTATTAGTATTTAATACCTGAAGAAGACTTCAAAAGATTTTTCCTCTGGTAGATTGCAAATGTTGGAGTTGTGATGGGGAAGGAAGTGGTAACTGGGAACATGTTTTTTTGAAGTGTAATTAACTAGCAAATTCTAAAAGTTCCATGTATAATACTCTGCTAGAAATATTGGGTGCCCAAATGGCTATAACTAAGGAAATGATTATTTTGAGCTGGGGCATAGCATCGGAATTCCCCTAACACATAGTATGACCTTAAGCTTAATTCTATTGTCTGCCAAAAAGCAGTTACTTGAATGTAGAAATCAAAATCTAAACCAGTTGTGTTTGAAGTATTGAATATTGTAAAAAAAAAAAAAAAAAGATAAAAGAACTTGAATAGAATCTTTAGAAAATGTAAGGAGAAAGTTACATAGAAATAAATGTAATTTGTGGGAATAGTACAAGCAAAATAATTTTCAGATGGGTAAGTGAGGCTTAATTGAAGGGGAATAGTTGAGCAATTTATGTAACGTTGGACTAAATGAGAACTGATGTAGAAAAGTCTCAAATGTATTTGAATGAAAACAATTGTTAATGAGGTTTGTTTTCCATTAGTGTATGTGTGCGTATGTCTTAACAGATGATTTAATATGATTTAAACAGCTCCATGTTGATCAGTGCTCTGTCCTAATTTAAATCAGTAAATAAAAAAATAAGTAAGAATAAATCTGCCTTCAAAAGGGAATTAAAGCAAACTTCCCAGACTTTATTCTCACTACATAACTGGACCTCAGGAAAAATGGACACTTCAGTGCCTGTCCGTAATCTCCATATCATTGGTGAACATAAGAACAATGCTAGGTAAGTGATTATGGGGACCTTAAGATGCCTAATTATACACAACTTTAAGTAGAGAGACTTAAAAATTCTTGCCACCCCTTTCAAAAACTTAGTGTGTTCACCTTGCAAGTTAAGGAGGGTCAAATGTAAACTTGTTATTCTTTTTCCCTTTCTCTGGAAGGCTGCAAGATTAACCACTTTCTAAGAAGGGACTTCAGTAAAATCTTGCTTTTATGTGCCCAAGGAAAAGTAGAATGACAAACTGAAAATGTAAGCAAGTGTGTTGTTGAATCAAAGAGCAGGAATCCAAGGAATGAGATTTGGATTAATGGAGAAGGCTAACAGGAAAGGTATAGATTTAATGAATTGCTAGATCAGAGGTATATACTGGTTCTGGGACTTTTCTTCCTATTATTCCTAGTAATGGAAGACTTGGCAAGGTAGTTGAGAACGTAGTTTTAGATTGGAGAAGGGAACAGCTTATTTTCAAATTGTAACAGTTGACTGCATTTCAGTGGTGGAAGATGTTTTCTGAAGGGTGTTAAGGGTGTCTTAGAAGTGGTGTTTTTTTAGCTTCCTTCAGGAACTTACCCAGATGCTTCCACTATGTTCACCCATTTCTTCTGTTAGGGAGAGCAGGACCCCAGTATTCTTAATTGATGTGAGAGCTCTACACTCATTTGCTGCTGACTAGCAAACTGTCTTCTGCCATTCTTTAACTGGAGAGAGTCAGATGATAAGTAAGTCAGCTTGCTGGTCCTGGGGTGGGTGGCCTGCCCTCTTCCTACATTTGCTACTTCCCAAGTGGGGAAATGCCTCCACACACTAGTTTCTTATTGGCCGCATAGAGCATATGCCTTATAGTACAGGTGTTGCTGGTTCACAGCTCCACTGGGTGAATTACTAGTGCTTCTGCCAGGTGTCAGCTGGGCATACCTCTCGGATGGCCCAGAATTTTTTAAACTGCCCAGATTTTTCCCCTTATTTTTGTTTTTTTCTTGTTAAATTTTGTGATTTGTCTAGCAAATCATTGAGGATTACCTTCACTAATTAAAGACTGACATTTAACTTTCAGAATTTATATCCTTCAGAAAACATATTTTAATGCAAAATCTGTTTTTTGATACTAAGTTTATAAAACCAGTATTTAAAATCTTTCTGTAGTATTGAGCTTTTGCTCCCCCATGATTGGCTTGTGCTAAGAGGCTGAGATGTACACACACATGTGGTGAGCCAGAGCTACCTTGCTCCCCATAGGATAGTTGAGCAGTTGCTCACTCCCATTTTTATCTTAGAAGTGTGTGATTTTAGTTGGTAAGTACTGTGGTTGGTATGCAACAAGGACAAATAGTATTTGTCATCTTCAGGTGGTAGTTGGAAGGGGCAGATGTTTGTTTCACTATTGCAGTCATCACCTGTGGGTTATCCCTGCTGTGGTAGCCCTCGGCTGACCAGAGTCCATGTTTTTCTGCGTCGGCTGCTGTCGCTTGCTGCCTAACGTTAGGTTGTCAATGCTGTAAAGGAAGGCAGCCAATGCCATTACATCAGTCTTTCTTGCCGTGGAGCCTGTAGCAGAAGTAGTTCTCAAGTGTGCCGGTGGGTCGCTACCAGAGTTTGAATTTCAGCTGAAAACTTCTAAACCTAAATACCGCATTGGGGATTCTTTTTTCTTATACTAAATGATGTCCGAAAAAGTTAACAATTGTCTCACCTGTGGAAAACAAATACCATACTGACTTCCACTCATACTGCGATGCTCATCGTGTTTCACTGCTGCGGTCATTGCACTTGGGTTATCCTGCCGTCAGGTGGTCCCGCAATCGGCCAGAGTTCCAACGTCTTGGTTGGGCATCTGTTGCTGTCGCCTCTTCCCTGACGTCAGTGCGCCAGGGGTATACAAGATGCAGCTGACGCCATTTTCTTCAGTCTTTCTTGCCGCGTGGTGCCCGAAGCAAAAACAGTTCGCAAGTGCCGGTTGACTGACTCATGAGATTTTCAAATTCGAATTTCAGAACTGAAGTCTTCAATAAAGCTAAGTACCCCGTTGGGGAATCTTTTTCTTGCCTCAGACCGATGTCAGTAAAAGTTTATAATTGTATTTCTTGTGGGAAGCAAGTACCTCTTAAGGATTTTCATTCTTACTGTATTCCATGCCTAGGCCCTGGCCACGACGTCACTAGTTGTCGGTTTTGTGCTAGATTTAACAAACGCACTATTAAACGTCGGTTTGATTTTGCTTTGCATTACTTTGGCCAAAGGTTCAATTATACAATGCCGTCGGAACAACCGATAGCCGCACTTCACAAAAAACGCAAAGACAAGGATAAGGACAGGCATCCAAGGTCCAAAACCGGCGAAGCCTCTTCTAGGCCAGTCGCCGGTTCTCAGTGAGGCGCTTTCGCAGCCCCTGACACCTGCTACCTCAGAGCCACAGGCCGCCTCCAACTCCCAAGTGGAGACTGCTAGGCCTCTGGAAACTCAAGGTGTTGGGCCTACGGAAACTAATCCCTCAGATGGGTCCGGAGCCGCTGAGCAGGCACCGGCTTCTGAGGGTGTTTTCAGACCTTCATAGCTTACCTTCAAAACAACAACCAAGTCTAAAACACCATTAAAGACAAAGAAACAAGTACAGCATTCTCCTGGACAGGCCTCAATGCCTAAGAAACAGATGCTCAAAATGGCCGAAGACCTAATCAATCTAATCAGGGGTTCCCATCCCCCTCCTGATAAAAGGCTTAGGCAGGATACAGACTATGACTCTTCTGATCAGGTTTCCATTTCCTTTGACTCCTCTTCAGACCAGGGATACTGTCACATAGTTCACAACACCAGTGTGCCACCCAGCAACAGCCCCTAAGGCTAGACAATGTACCTAACACTTTAGTCATAGGTGACTCTATAGTCCGTCACACTGATGTCCCTCTCACCAGGTTGAATAAGGAGAAAATTAGTCAGCTGCCTGTCGGGTGCCAGGATCCGCCACATAACGCATGCACTCAAGTCACTCCACAACAAGTACAAATATGACTCTGTCATTGTCCATGTTGGAGTGAATGACTTGAGACGTACCTCCCTGGACTACATGAAAAGAGACATGGAAGAGCTCTCGGATCATGTGGCCCAGGCAGGTATGACCCTAGCCCTGAGTAGCATCCTGCCTTCACCCAGAATGATACCACAATATAAGGATAAAATGATTGACTTCAACAATTGGCTAAGCTTATGGAGTCATTCAAAGGGGATCCAGTATCTGTCTGCCTGGGATGACATGATTGACAGACCACGATGCTTTGCCAGAGATGGTCTGCACCTGTCGCCCTGGGATTCAGGTTACTGGCTAAGGCTCTTGCCACCCCTATAGTGCCTTTTTTAGGCAAACTTCAAAAGACAAAACCACCACCGTAACAGGTACAAGCATGCAAAATCTGAAGGTAATGCTACTCATTGCTAGAAGTCTAAACCTCAAAATGCACTCTCGAGGCACTCCTAAAAATGGAGAACATCGATATCTGTGCAGTAACTGAGACCTGGTTCAAGGCTCCAGAGAGCACCCCTGCAATACCAGGCTACAACTCTTACCACACTTTTCGGCCACCAAACCAGGACCGAAACACTAAAGGTGGAGGAGTGTCAATATTCACCAAGGATATTCACACCACCAGGCTAGTTGGCCAATACAATGTGTCTGAAATTCTCCAAGTGCAACTAACACTAGGTAAGACTGCAATCCAAATTGTAGCTTGCTACAGATCCCCCACCATACCCCAAGATTCTCACTACACCTTTCTAAACATACTGGAAAATATTAAGATAGAACTAAACACCCTAATACTGGGTGATTTTAACTACCCTGCCATTAACTGGGAAAACTACTCATGTCCCAACACCTTTGCGCAACGGTTCTTGGAATTCATAAATTCCAACGCTCTGGATCAACTAATCCATAGTCCTACCAGGGGCTCCAATATCCTAGACCTGGTCATTACCAACATGGGAAATCAATGCTCCATACCTATGGTCACCCCCTCGTTAGTCAGGTCTGACCATAAGCTAATCACCCTTAACATCCACATCCCACCCCCACCCCCCTAGTAAAGAAACCACCATAAAAAACGTCTCCAAAGCCAACTTCATGCTACTCAAGTCAGAAGTGACAAACTTCATGACACCCATGTGGACGGGAACTGAAATTGCTGAATCCTACACTAAGGCACTGTACGAGCACATCCACTCATGCATGAATCGTGCCATCCCAAATAGAACCAAAATGCTCCCATCCAAAAAAAGGAAGCCTATCTGGTGGTCCCCTGCCATAAACAAACTTTACAACAAAAGGAAGAAACTTTTGCAGAAAAGAGGAAAATCCCAGGATGCAAAAAACTCCCTTACTAGCCTCAGTAAGAAACTGAGATGCCTCATAAAATCCTCCAAAGCTAGTTACGAAAATAAAATTGCCAAAGATTCCAAAGACAACCACAAAGCATTCTATAACTATGTCAAAAATCTAAATGGCAATGCTCAGATCTGCTCTGAGCTAAAACAGAATGGCATTAAATATACTGATCCAAAGGATATTGCCAATATCCTGGCAGATCGATTCAGTGCCAACTTCACCCCCCTCTCACCCCCTAAATGGCCCATCTCAATACCGGAAGATTGCCAAATTCCAGTACTAACGGCCACACAGGTACAAAACGCACTCTCTAAAGCCAAGAATAACAGCATCCATGGGACCAGATGACATCCTGGGCTGTGTACTACATGAACTACAATATGAACTGGCACCTCACCTAAGTGTCATGTTTAATCATAGCCTCACCTCAGGTTTCGTGTCCACTGAGTGGCGCAGAGCTACAGTTATCCCAATCCACAAGGGGGGATCCACCTTGGATCCCGGAAACTACCGTCCCATCAGTCTGACAAGCCTTATCTGCAAGGCCATGGAGCGTATTATCATGGAACTTATAAGCAAAGACATTGGCAACCTTCAAACACTGGACCCCACCCAGTTTGGGTTTGTGAAGGGCCGATCTTGTCTCCTGAACCTGATTGACTAATTTGAATCAGTCTCCAGAGCCATGGACAAGGGTAAGGTGGTCCACACAGCCTATCTAGACCTTGCCAAGGCCTTTGACACCATCCCCCACTCTGGAATCATAGATAAACTTACTAAGTTGGGCATTAATCCCTGTGTCACCCAATGGGTTGCTAAATGGCTTACTGATAGAACCCACACTATAAAAGTAGCTGACTCCAAATCCAGCTCCAGACAAGTGACAAGTGGAGTACCTCAGGGTTCAGTCCTGGGGCCGCTCTTGTTTGGCATCTACTTCTCTGAAGTACAGGTCAACACTAAGGGACTCTGGCTAACAAAGTTTGCAGATGACTGCAAACTGGGAGCCATTATTGAATCCGCAAATGATGTGGATACTCTACAAAAGGGCCTTACAGAAACAGATGCTTGGTGTCAGAGCCATGGGCTCAAGCTCAATGCCAAGAAATGTATTGTTATCCCCTTTGGGAAAAACATGTATCCATGAATTACCATATAGGTGGCAGTACACTAAACACAGAAAGTGTGATAAGAGACTTAGGGACACAGGTGGACAGTGGTCTCACCTTTGATAACCACATCGCCACAACAGTCAGGAAATCCTTCTATGTGGCACACCTCATCACGAAGGGCTTTTCATCCAGAAAAAAGGAGGTCATTGTCCCACTGTACTCATCCCTCATTAGACCCATCATAGAATACAACGCCCCATTTGGTATGTACCTCTCAAGACATCTGCAACAACTGGAAAGGCCTCAGAAATACCTCATTAAAAGAATCACAGGCCTAAAGCAGATGCCCTACGCTGACCGCCTTAAAAAACTCCAGCTATACTCTGTCGCATATAGTCTACTCAGAGGCGATCTTTGCTTAACATACAAGGCCATGTCAAACCCAGAGCTGTTGGACATGCTACACTTAAAGAAATCCCAATCCCTCAGAGCTACACGCTCCAGGGATCTAAACCTTGTCATCACAATAAACAAAACATGCTGGAGGGATAGGTTCCTGACCTAAAGACTCCCCAGACTCTGGAATAGATTGCCCATACATGTCAAGCAGAGTGCCTCTTTGGACCTCTTCAAAAGGAACCTTGACGATTGGATGGGAGAAAGGAAATTCACCCCAGGGATCACGTCAGTCGCCCTGCTAGACAGGGGTCCAGGAAAGTAAATAATGTGGGAAGAAATAGCCAGGGAATTGTTATGGCTAGACTTGTATAGGCCCTAGGGCTGATAGCCTAGTACCAACCTATGAACCTATACCTCCCTATGAGGACTCTGATGCTGAAGAATCCATTCCTTCAGCCTCTCCTCCTAAGGATTACTCTTTTGGGGAAACTTTACATACCATGAGGGAGCATTTCCATTGGGAGAGCCAGAATTACTCAGAATCCAAGAAAAGGCTCAGAGATTTTCTTTTATTGCCTCAGCACAGGCCCTTTGCTATTCCGCCTGTGTTAGATATTGTGGATGATGTGTTCTCCGAATCTAGTTTAACCCCTGATTCTTTGCCACCAACTCCAGTCAAGCCCGACCGGTACTACAGAGTCCCTGACTCTCACAAATTTTTCTATAAAAACCCTGCTGCTGACCCAGAAACTATTTCCCAGATTCCCAAAGGGGTAAAGGCTTCCACTGCTAAAAATGCAGTCCCCTCTGACAGGGTTTCTAGAGCACTGGATAGATGGGGGAAGAAAGTTTACACTTCTGCAACTTTAGCAGAAAGGTCTTTAAATTGCCAGCTCCACATGCTTAAATGCCAACAATATTTAATGTCTCTGGTAAAACAGAAAATGCTTACAAGCTTAGAAGGTCCTGATTTTAAGGAAATGCAGGATTTATTGCATGCAGCTGAACAAGTGGGTAAACATACTCTGCAATGTGGTTTTGATTAATTAGAGGCGTCTTGTAGAGCCGCAGTTACAGGATCTGTGATTTGAAGGCATGCTTGATTAAAAGAACAAAGTTTACCTGACCATGTTAAGGCAAAATTATTCGATGCTCCTTTACAGCATGATATGTTGTTTGGTATTAAGGCAGAAGAGGTGTTAAAGAAAATGGAGGATAAAGCAAAATCTAAGCAAACAATGAAGGATTTCTTACAGGTACAGCCACCTAGATTTAGCAGAAATTAGCCTTCAAAAAATTGGTCTTCAAAACATTGGTCCTTTCCAGTGTCAGACAGACCACAAAGAGGCAGATGCCCAAGAGGCAGATCTCAGCCCCAAGGCTCTTACAGACCACGACAGTGGGGGGGGCTTCAACCCCAAAAGGAGGAGAAGACAAGTCACAGCCTTATAGGAAACAGTCGCAATGACTTCCCCTTCCAAATGCCAAGCACTTAACTTTTGGAAGCTCCCTTAGGGGGAAAACTAACACTTTTTTCTCAAAATTGGCATATAATTACCCAAGACAAATGGGTACTGAGTATTGTCTCTCAAGGTTACAGGTTCCACTTTCACACACTACCAAGGCCAAAAGGAATGCCAGACCTGCCACAAAATCAATGGGCAGAGGCACAAAAACATCACAGCCCTCATGGACATGAGAGCTATTCAAAAAGTGCCA
The DNA here is from genome assembly GCF_019279795.1 of Protopterus annectens. Classification (NCBI taxonomy): domain Eukaryota; kingdom Metazoa; phylum Chordata; order Ceratodontiformes; family Protopteridae; genus Protopterus; species Protopterus annectens. Next base: position 245,137,247 of record NC_056742.1, read on the forward strand.
CAACAGGAAGAAGGGCAAGGATTTTACTCAAGACTTTTCTTGGTCCCCAGAAAGGACAAAGCCTGGAGACCCATACTGGACCTATCTACTCTATATACTTAACTGGATGTTCCGAAATTCAAAATGTTGACTCTAGAGCAACTTCTTCCCATGCTGGGCAAGAAGGCTTGGCTTGTTACTTTGGACCTCAAAGAGGCATACCTGCATGTCCTCATCAGAAAAAACTGCAGAAGATGCCTCAGATTCATAGCTGGCACAATACATTACAAATTCTCTGCACTACCCTTTGGCTTATCTACTGCACCCAGGGTCTTAACAAAATACCTGGCACCAGTAATTGCATTTTTCAGACAAATAGGAATTCAAATATATCCCTACTTGGACGATTGCCTTATTCAAGCAGAGAGCAAGGGCATTCTACTAACTGATTTGGCGTTAGTAAGAAGATTACTAACTAGTGTCCTCACAAGAGATAATATTCTTGCGTGCAAGCTTACATACAACTGCCCAGATGGCTTATCTCACGCCAGATAAGCAAAGACAACTAACTCAGTACTTTCAATTGATGGCAACAAAAACCCAACTCCCTGCAAGAAAAATTCTGCAGGCCTTGGAGTTCATGGCATCCTGCATACTAGTAATACCATATGCCAGACTGCATATGAGGAAGTTAGAATGGTATCTAAAAAGTGTTTGGACTCAACACTGTCACAGTTTGGAAGCAATAATACCACTTATTCTCTGCCTACAACAGGAGTTTCGATGGTGGGCACAGGCATGTCACCACAACAAGGGACAGCCTTTCACTTTACCCACAGCCAGGCAGACACTAACAACAGATGCATCGGATTACGTCTGGGGTGCACATATGGAAGGAAAATGTATTCAGGGCAAGTGGGCCGCAGACCAAATGCATCTTCACATCAATCAAAAAGAGATGCTAGCTGTACAAAATGCCCTGACAGCTTTCAAGGACCTTCTGCATCCAGGACAACTTTTACTAAAGACGGACAATACCACAGTTATGTGGTACATAAATAAGCAAGGGGGCACACACTCCTACCCCTTCTGCAGACAAGGCATGACTTTGTGGAATACAGCACTGACTTATCAAGTTCATCTGCAAGCACAATTCCTGCCAGGAAAGAAAAATACTCTGGCAGACTACTTAAGCAGAAACATCATGGATACTTACGAGGGGAAATTAAACCCACAAGTATTCAGCATGATAACTCTGAAATGGGGGTGCCCAGACATAGATCTCTTTGCCTCCCCTCTGAACTGCCAACTGCAGAAATTCTGCACAAGGACTTGCCACACACAAGCATGGAAAGTGGACGCTCTCTCATTCAGCTGGAGAACACTAAAAGTTTATGCCTTCCCACTACTGCCTCTCCTTTCAAAGGTACTCCTAAAAGCCAAAGTAGAGAGGCCAAAAATGATCCTGATTGCCCCGGACTGGCCACGCCAGCACTGGTACCCAATCTTAAAGAACTTGGCTCAAGGCCCAGCATGGATTTTACCTCAAATTCCTCATCATCTGACTCAGCAAAGCAATCAGATCCTGCACAGCCAGCTCAAAACCTTAAATCTGGCTGCATGGCAGAATACTTATCCAAGTAGACGACACCTCTCTCTAAAGCTGTTATGGATGTCATTTTGGAGGCTAGGAGGCCCAGCACCAGGAAATCTTATTCAGAAAAATGGAAGAGATTCTGCGCCTGGAATCAGGCTCAAGGCCTTGACCCTCTTGTTCCAAATATTCCTCAGATATTATAATACTTAACTGAGATGCTGGACAAAGGCCCATCCATTTCATCTATTAACATCCACGCCTCTGCCATTTCAGCTCATTACAACACGGATCCTCCTATTTACTCTCATCCATTACTAAGGTAATACCTCAGTGGGCTAAAAACATAAGACCGCCCCAGAGAGCACAAACACCAACTTGGGACCTCAACTTCGTCTTGGAAAAACTTTACCACCTTTTGAGCCAGCCAATTCAGCAGAATTAAAATTTTTGTCATGGAAAACTGCTCTGCTTCTGGCAATAACCTCAGCACGAAGAGTCTCAGAGTTACAAGCACTAATGGCAGTGGAACCTTTCATCATTTTTCATCAAGACAGGGTTTCTTTAATAACAAACCACACATTTATGCCAAAGGTATCCAGTGTGGCTCTTAACCAAACTATTCACTTGCCAACATTTTATCCAAATCCCCAGAATAAAGGGGAGAGACTTCTGCACTCATTGGACATACACAGGCAGTTACGCTTCTACTTGGACAAAACAAAAGCTTTCAGGAAAACTGAGCAACTGTTTGTAGCATATGCTGCAGGATCACAGGGAAAGGCTATTTCAAAGCAGACCATTTCAAAGTGGGTAGGACACTGTCCGTTTCTGCTACACACAGCATGGAAAAACTGTACCTGACAACATTAGGCCACATTCTACCAGGGCAACAGCCACTTCAGCAGCCTGGCTTAGAGGAGTACCTACTATGGATATTTTGGAAGCTGCAACTTGGAGTTCAGTGCACACCTTTACCAGGCATTGCCACTTGCCTCTTTACTCGAAATCCAGAGCTGGCTTTGCCACTGCAGTGCTGCAGGGCCTCATAGCCACCCCGAATCCTTTATAGACCCAGCCTCAGCTTTGGGATTCACCCAAGTGTAGTGGCTGCAGCAGTGAGAGACGATGAACATAGTACAGTTTTGTACCTACCATAAATGTAGATGTTGGAGTGTATTCACTGCTGCAGTCTAGGTTACCCTCCCTCCTTCCCCACTTTCTTAGCTGGGTCCTATCTATAACTTTCTAACCTATACAACGTATGTGGTGTATTTGCTTGTAACTGAAGGTATTTTTTATTTTTTATGTACGTTTTATTAGCAATATGTATTGCCTACCTATTTGGGTGCACCTGAGATCTGGGGCAAGAAAAACTGAAGAAAATGGCGTCGGCTGCATCTTATATACCCCTGGCGAACTGACGTCAGGGAAGAGGCGAAAGCAACCGACGCCGGACCAAGACTTTGGAAATCTGGCCGACTGCGGGACTGCCTGACGGCAGGATAACCCAAGTGTAATGACTGCAGCAGTGAATACAGTTGAACATCTACATTTATGGTAGGTACAAAACTGTACTTCACTTGTTTACGCCCAGACCATGATGTCCGCCGTTGCCGGTTGTGCCCTCTTTAATGCGAGAACCATTCGTTGTAGAGCTCTTACTGTAGCCAGGTATTTTCGTCTTCCATCTTCGTATTCCGAAATGGCGTCCATCAGCCAACAATCCGTAGACATTCAAAAAAAAATAAGGATAAAGATAGAGACAGACCACACAAGGCTAAGCCTTCCAATGACTCTACCACTAAGCAAGTAGTCATCTCTCTGGAATTCAGTGAGACACCTTTGCAACCCCTGATGCCCGATTCGATACCTTCGCAGGCCTCTACTGAGACCCTTTCGGAGTCCCGTATGCTGCAGAAATCTTCTTCACCTTCTGAGCCTTTGGTTGGGTCCAGAGCAACAACTGAGGCAATGGCTTCCGAGGAGGTTTTTCACACTACCGAATCTAGACAAAAAACGTAGTCTTCGACTCCTGTTTCAGACCGATGGATACTCTTAGGGCTAGAGGCAAGGCCACTCCTAGGAAAATTATCTCTAGCCACTATTTTACTCCTGCTCTACCACCCCAAGCTCAAATACTTAAAATGGTGGAGGATCTTAACACTCATATCAGGGGTAGTCAGGCCACAGCTTCTAAAAGGAAAAGAGCCCTTTCTCCTGAAATACTGACAGAACAGTCAGTGTGCCGAACAGTTACAGCCCTTAAGGCTAAACAACACACCTGATACACTTGTAATAGGTGACTCTATCGTCAGGCACACTGACGTCCCGCTCACCAGGCTGAACAAGGAGAAGGTCACGGTGAGCTGCCTGTCTGGCGCTAGGATCCGCCACATAACACAAGCACTCAGGTCACTCCAAGGAAAGTACAAATATGACTCAGTCATTGTCCATGCTGGTGTGAATGACCTGAGACGTACTCTCCTGGACTGGGAAAAGAGACATAGAGGAGCTCTCTGAGCATGTAGCCCAGGCCGGTATGACCCTGACCTTGAGTAGCATCTTACCCTCACCAAGAATGATGCCACAATATGAAGACAAGATGATCAATTTCAACAATTGGCTTAAGTATTGGTGTCATTTAAAGGGGATCCAATGCCTGTCTGCCTGGGATGACATGCTCGACAAGCCACGATGCTTCACTAGGGACGGCTTGCACCTGTCACCCCTGGGCTTTCGGATATTGGCAAAGGCTCTTGCCACCCCATAGTGCCTTTTTTAGGCAAGGCTCAAAAGACAAACCCACCTCCATAGGTATCACAAGGGATAAGAAACTAAGAGTAATGCTACTCATTGCCAGAAGTCTAAACCTCAAGATGCACACACTTGAAACTGTCCTTAGCATGGAGAACATAGATATCTGTGCAGTAGCATAAACCTGGTTCAAGGCCCCCGAGAGCACCCCAGCACTACCAGGTTATACCTCGTACCATGTTTTTCGGCCCCAAAACTTGGACCGAACCACAAAAGGAGGGGGAGTATCAATATTCGTCAAAGATACCCACACCTCCAGGTTTGTGGCACAGCACGAAGCATCAGAGACTATCCATGTGCAACTGACAGTGGGTAAAACTGCCTTCCAGTTTATAGCTACAGGCCACCCTCCCAAACCCAGGAACCCCACTCGGCCTTCCTGAGAACACTGGAAAATGAAGGTCTCGCCAAACACTATTATATTGGGCGACTTCAACTACTACTCTAACATAGACTGGGGAGCATTACTCTAGCTCCAACACCCTAGCCCGAAGGTTCCTAGAATTTATAAACTCAAATGCTATGGAGCAACTTGTTGCCACTCCCACAAGAGGGGAAAACATACTGGACCTGATCACCAACATGGGGACTCTATGCTCCAGACCAGAAGTGTATCCCTCACTGGTAAGATCAGACCATAAACTAATTTCACTAGATATTCACATCCCGACCCCAGCCCCTGCCCAGAAAACCACAGTGAAAAACGTCTCTAAAGCAAATTTCACATTCCTCAAAACCGAGGTGGAATCCTTCAAAGCCCCGGGCCTGTGGAAAATACGTCCCAGACCGCAGAATCCTTTATAAACGCATTCTATGAACACCTTCAGGAATGCATGGATCGTGCAATCCCAAATAAAACCAAGACCCAATCCTCCAAAGTTAGGGCGTCCTTCTTTCTGGTGGACCCTTCGTAGCCATTAACAAACTATACAATAGCTGAGGAAGCCTACTACATAAGATATAGGAGCAAAAATCCGAAAAAGGGAAGGCATCTTGGATGAACTATTAGCAAAAACCAGCGGCACTCATACACCCGTCTAATAGCTTCGAGAGAAAAATTGCATTAGGACACTCACAAAGGATAATCACTTACTTTTAGTTCTGTTAGGAACCTGTGGGAATTCCCAGATATGCTCAGAAATTAGTCCAAAATGACAAAAAATACACCGAACCCACAGACATTGCCAACATCCTAGCTGACATGGTGTCTCAGGCGCAAATTTCTCCCCCGCTTCTTCCCCACCAAAAAGCGGGCAATGATCTATTCCCAGCAGAGTGCTGCCCCTGACATCCTTCAGGATGCTCAGGTAAGAGCCGCCTCTCCAAAGCAAAAACACAGCAGCAATGGGACCACAGACGGGTGTCCCGGCCAAGGCGCCTACATAAGGCGAACTCCAAGAAGAATCTAAACCCAAACATAAACTACATTGTTCAATCTCAACCTTACTACAGGATACATATACCCAAAGAGTAGCGCATACAGCAACAGTGGTCCCTTCCACAAAGGTGATGCCTCAACGGATCCTGGAAACTATCGCCTCCATAAGCCTGACTCAGTTTGGTCTGCAAAGCTATGGAAAGGATCATCATGGAATCTCATATAAATAAAGATATTGGGTGACCTACAGACACTGGATCCTACCCAGTTCGGCTGTAAGGGCAGATCCTGCCTCTTAAAACCTGGTCGATTTCCTTTTGAAACAGTCACTTCAAGGCCATTGATTTGCAGGGGAAGGTGGTCCACACAGCCTACCTGGACTCTTGCAAAAGCTTCTTCGATACAATATCCCCACTTGGGCATTATAGATAAGCTCACCATAGCTTAAATATAAACCCCTTATGTCACTAGATGGGTTGCAAACTGGCAAAAGCGACAGAAACCCACATGGTTAGGAACTTGCTGGAGCCAAGTGTCAGACTCCAAACCAGTTACAAGGTGGCGTCCCAATAAGGCTTCCAGTCCTGGGGACCTCTTGTTCGGTATATATTTCGGAGGTACAGATTAACACGGAAGGACTGTGGTTGGACTCAAGCTTGCAGTGATGACTGCAAACTGGGCGCCCATAACTCCCACTCTCCAGCCGCCATACAAGCATCCTACAAAAGGGCCTCATAGGAAACAGACAACTGGTGCCAGAGCCATGGCCTCAAGCTAAATGCCAAAAAGTGAATAGTCATCCCCTTTGGCAAAACAAAGTTTGGCCACAAATTACCAGTTACATAGGTGGTAATCCATTAAGTACGGTAGAATTAATTAGAGACTTGATGACCTTAAGTTGATAGCAAGTAATCTCCTCATTTGACAAACCACGTGGCCAAAGTGGTTAGAAAACATTTTATATATAGCCCTACCAAATCATGAATGGGATTCACATCTTAGATTAGGGGG
>NC_056742.1:245144525-245162904 GCF_019279795.1 Protopterus annectens
CTGCAGCTGTAGCTCAACCAAGGGTACAAAACTGTACTTTTTTAACTCAAGCATAATGTCTCGCAAACTCTGTAAAGCCTTCATGAGAGATGCATCTCTAATTAGACCCCCAGTGAGAGAGCCTCTTCCACCTTGGGATCTCAATTTGGTTCTGGCCTCGTTGATACTGCCACTCTTTGAACCAGCAGCATCATGTTCTTTGAAATTTCTCTCTTGGAAAACTCTCTTCCTATTTGTTATTACTTCTACCAGACGTGTTTCAGAACTCCATGCCCTATCTGTTCGCCCTCCATACCTGTTTTTTCACAAAGAGTTTCTCTGAGAACCATCCCATCTTTTCTACCTAAAGTTTGTTAAGAACACAATTTGAATCAATCCATTAAACTTCCTGTCTTTTTCCCTAATCATTCCAACAAGGCAGAATGCAGATTACACCAATTGGATGTGCATAGACAACTACGTTTCTATCTCCATAGAACTAAAAAGCTGAGAAAATCGGATCAGTTCTTTCATTTGCTAACAACAAAGGCCTTCCAATTTCTAAAGTAACCTTCTCAAAATTATCAGATACTTAACATTTGCGACAAAAAGATCTTCCAGCAAGACCCAAAGGTCATTCAAACCAGGTCATTAGCTACTTTGGTAGCTTTTCAATCTAGATTGCCCATAGATTCAATTTGTGCTGCAGCTACTTGGGCAGATCTTCATACATTTATTTCTCATTACAAAGTAGATGTGGTCTCCCGGAGCAGGGCTACCTTTGGTTCCACGGTTCTGAAGAGTCTGTTCCAATGAGCCACCCAGGTTTGAGGTGCTAGGGACGCTGTCCCATCCAGCAAGAATGAAGTCGAGATTGGACAAGTTGACATAAAGAAGTTACGTACCTACCATAACGTTCCTTGTTAGTTGTCCTTCATCTCACCTTCCTTCTTGTTTCACTCCCTCCTTCCCCCTTCCTCGAAGCTTGAGAGGAGTTTTTCAATGGTTTCACTGGCTAACTTGTTTTGTTCTTAGTTGCTTTCCCAAGCTAACCATGACAATTTACTGTATATCCGGGTTTAATAATAATGGATTATCTTCTATGATTGTCTAGTGTGAGCTGTCTCAAACGAGATCTGGGTAGCTGACGCTGGGCATTCTGGGATAAGGGATACCCTCGAGCCAGTAAAGAGCTCTCGAGCTATAGAAAAATGGCCGGGTTGTAGCAGAGGATCGGCTCCGAACCTATCCAGCAAAAAGGAAGGCTAGATGGACAGTTAACATGGAATGTTATGGTAGGTACATAACTTCTTTTTTTTATTTGGTTAACTCTCTCCTTCCCCTTCCCTCTTCTAAATGTTCTTCCGGACATTAATGGCATGAAGTAGGGCATATCCTTTGGTGTCCTCTACACGTTTAACATGGTCAATAAGTCCAATATTTCCAGTTTTTCTTCTGTCATGTTTCACAAATATAATTAATGCTTTGTAATTTCACATTTATATTTCAGTTTCTGAGTTGCTAGTTTTCTTCCTGTTTATCTCCGTTTCCCAAGTCCATTCTCTGCATCATTTCCAGCTTACTCCTGGTTCTTCTAGTCAACTCTTGTGCTTTTTTCTGTTTCTCAAGAATTTTCTTTGAAGCATTGTAAATTATTTAACTGGCACAATTTGTCTACGGGCTTTACCAGAAGAACAAGAAGCAGAATCGCCTTTTGGACCGACTTTAATATTTCCTCTTTAGCATGTTCTGCGTCAAAAAATGATTTAGACCCTCCAGGAAAGAACATATTCTGAAAATAGCTGGATGTAGCAGTTTGGATCTCGGTGGTGGTGCTGCGGTAGCGTTGTCGCCTCACAGTAAGACGTTGTCCTGTTCGATTCTCTGCTAGAGCGTCTTTTGTGTGGAGACATGCGTGAATGGGCGTACCTTCATTGAAGGTTGTGCATCAGGGCCAGCAACTCGTGACGCGTAAAATCTACTGCCAATCATTAGCGGACCGGAGTTCCGCTGTGGCGACCCCTAACCGGGAAAAGCCGAAAGACGCAAAGCAGTTTGGATCTCACACTTGATTCTCGACATTGCCTGATTAGTGGAATAAATTTACTCCTCTCCTGCCTGTGGTGTACAATGAGTAATCATTTTCCATAAACACACTACTGTCTGTCACTTTTAGTCCTTTGTCCTTCTGCCACACTTTTTTCAGAAACCAGTGTTTCTGCTGGTAGGATTGCATCTTTATTATTGAAGGTCTAGGCTGTTTTCTAATGGCCAGATGTGCCCTTTAACAGCTCCTGCTGTGGAATAACAGTACAGTTGCTAATTTGTGCTTCCATAAAATTAATGCATTCCATTCCTTCCAGCTTGTCTGGTACAGCAGAAGATCTTAGGTTTTCCCTATGTGCTTTGTCCTCTCTAGCTATTATTTTTTGAAATCTTTCTTCTTGATCAGTCTCATACTTGGCCAGCCTTTTCATTTCGACCTGTGATTTTTTTGCATTTTTATCATGTCATCTGAATAAGCTTCTTCCATTTTTTCCAGACTTTGAGTTGATATATTCCTTCAGTGTGGTGTTTATTTTAATCAGCTCTGAGTACATTTGCCTTATTTTTTTTCCTCTAGATTACTGGAGATAATGTCTTGCACCAAAGCTGGCGCTTGCACTGCTTTTTGCTGAACAGCTGCAGAATTCTTCCCATTCAGTGTTTTCTCTGATTTTCTTTCAGGCTATCCGAATTTCTTTTTTGCTGTCATCCAGATGGATTGTTTACCTTTGGGCTGTTTTTCAGTCATAGGCTCCTTGCATATTTTTAGGACCATGCATACATGAATTGCATCTTCCTGATTGTATTAAATTATATTCCCTGTGTCATACAGCACCAAGTTAGAGCGTGTTTTAATTTTGTAGTTTCAAGCATTCTTCCAGTAAACAGTTATACAAAATTTATGGACCAAGAATGAAACAACTGTCTGGTTCCCAAGATTTCATCAGTGAGTCTACTCAAACTTTTGTCTTTACAGTCAACCAGTATCAGTCAGTGCACAGTCTCTGCAGAAGTAAGTCATCTGAATAATCCCACATTAGAGAGATCTGTAACTGAGGACTTGCAGCATGCACCCCATTTAAAGTACAGCACTGTAAGGCATCAGCAATCCATCTATATACTGTGAGAGTAGAACCCACAGCCTTCTCTATCAAAAGCAAATGTACTACTTATTGTGCTATTAACAAAGCTTTTAAATGCTTTTGCACAGTAGTGATTATCTGCTAAACAACAGTTGCACATAGTAAACAGAGTTGGCATAAGCAGCACTAAACTTCTCTTACCCTGCACCTCTCAGTTCCTTGTAAAATGCAGTTGACACTCTTTCTTGTAGAATGCACTTGACAATCGAGCCAAATTTTATTGGGGTGTGGGCAAAGGCTCAAAACCGGCGACAAATTTTAAATATTGCTTGTGCATACTCTTAGGAAGTTGCTAGAATAAAAGGCTTTGTTAATGTACCATGCATTTCCTGAAAGGTGGTCACAAGCCTTTTCTGCCAATCCGCAGTTTGTTACAATGTAGAGTGGTGGTTCTCTTTGCCTCCCCCTACATTCACCAGCTCAGCAAATTCTGTACCAGGACACCTCACAGCAGGACCTGGAAAGTGGATGCCCTATCCTTCCAGTGGGTAAACCTCTCAATTTATGCATTACCCTCCTGCCTCTTCTCTCAAGAATATTGCTGAAAATAAGACAGAACAGACCAAGGACAATTCTGATTGTCCTGGACTGGCCATGCCAGCACTGGTACCCACCTTTGCACAGCCTGTCACCGGTGCCACCCTGGCATCTACCCCAAAGCCCCACCCTGCTCACTCAGCAGGGAGACAGATCTTGCATCCGCAGCTGCAAACCCTAAATCTTGCAGCCTGGCTTATTCCTTGAATTCTCCCCCAGTGACCAACCTAAGCAAGCAGGTACTGGATGTCATTCTTGAAGCCAGAAGACCCAGTACAAGGAAGTCCTATGCTGATAAGTGGAAAAGGGATTGCTCCTGGATTCAGTCTGAGGGAGAGGACACAACTCTGCCCTCCCTACCTCTAATCTTGGATTACTCAGCAGATCTACTCCACAGAGGCCTATCCTTTTCCTTTAAGATCCATGCCTCTGCCATCTTGGCTCATTTCAACTCTTATCCGCCCCTATTCTCTCTCACTCTCATCAGACAGTTCCTGAGAGGGGAAAACAACTTAAGGCCACCACAGAGAACACCCTCCCCTGCTTGGGACCTTAACTTTGTACTGGAAAAGCTCACACTGCCCCCTTTTGAGCCTGCAGTGTCTGCAGACTTGAAATTCCTCTCTTGGCAAACAGCATTGCTCCTGGCTATCACTTCAGCGAGAAGAGTGTCTGAGCTACAAGGACTTATGGCCGTGGAACCCTTCATTATTTTTCATGCTGACAGGGTCTCCCTCAGGACTAATCCTTCATTTATGCCCAAAGTGGTGTCCAGTGTGGCTCTCATCCAATCTATCCATTTGCCAACCTTCTTCCCTAATCCTCAAAATGAAGGGGAAAGAATCCTGCACTCCTTGGACATGCACAGACAACTCAGATTATATCTGGAAAGGACTAAGCCCTTCAGGAAATCTGACCAGCTACTACTCAGTTTTGCAGCATGGGCAGAGGGCAGGTCCATTTCAAAATGGACAATTTCCAAATGGATAGCACACTGTATCCATTTCTGCTACAAACACTATGGGAAATCAACCCCTCTGGGTGTCAGAACACATTCCACTAGGGCAACTTCTACCTCTACAGCATTCCACAGGGGAGTCCCTACCTGGGAAATTCTGGAGGCTGATACCTGGAGCTCTGTACAGATATTCTCCAAGCATTACCACCTGCCTATATTTTCCAAATCCAGGGTGGGTTTTGCAACTGCAGTTCTGCAGGACATACTAGCCAGCCCAAACACTTCTTGACTGCCTCCACCCTTTCTACAGCTTTGGGAATCAAACCAAGTGTGATGACTGTAACAGTGAAACATGAAGAACATGATACAGTTGTGTACACTTGCCATAAATGTAGATGTTAGTGTATTCACTGTTGCAGTCCAGGTTACCCGCCCGCCATCCCCCTGTTTTTGGTTTGGTTTCTCTTTCTCTGGCCTCACTTAGTTCACCATCCATGGATTCTGGATCCAACTCCAGACCTGTTCTCATCTGCAGGGTCTGGTCCATCTCAACCTACAAAATCTCAAGCTGACAGCTTGGTTTCTCCACTTCCAGTAATTGCAAGGTGAAATAATTTATCTTCCCCAGTACAAAAGATACTTCTGGCTTCTTAAAAACCATCCACCTGGAAACGTTCTCTTAGTAGATGGAAGAGATTTGTGTTTTGGTCTGATGAAATGCGTATTGATCCTTTCTCAGCCTCAGTTGATAAGGTCTTTGAATTCTTAACCACCTTATTTCATTTGGGAGCCTCTACTTTTACCATTTGAGTTCATTTGGCTGCCATTTCAAATTTCCGTAACTGATTTGATGACCATTCCTTGATGTCTCACCATCTTTGCAAAACTTTTCTTAAGGGCACTTTACATTTGAAACTGCCTTTTAAAGAGCCCATTGCATATTGGAATTTAATGTTGGTCTTAGTGTTTGGTCCATCAGCCTTTCGTGCCACCTATGATATCCAGATTTTATCCAGGAAGACTTTGTTCCTGGTAGCGATTATTTAGACCAAGAGAATTTCAGAGTTACAGGCTCTGTGTGTAAAACATCCCTATATCATTTTTCACAAGGCGAGAGTATCACTTAGAACTAATCCCTCCTTTCTACCTAAAGTTGTGTCAGATGCCTATATTAATCAGACCTTAGAATTACAAGTCTTCCCGAATTTCTCAAACAAGGAAAAATATTGCTTGCACTTGTTGGATGTACACAGAGAATTGCGCTTTTATTTGGATAGAACAAAGCCGTTTAGAAAATGAGATCAACTGTTACTATACATTTCAGGTACTAGACTGGGCAAACCAGTTTCAAAAGTTATTCTGTCAAAATGGTTGAGAGATTGCATTACCTACGCTTATAGTCAAAATAAGTTGGACTTATCGTCATTAGGGCACAGTCTACCAGATTTGTTTCCACTTCAGTAGCCTTTCAGTCAAGAGCTTCTATGGATGATATATTTGCAGCCGCAATTTGGGCTACCCGCATACCTTTATCACTCATAAATTTTGTACGGTTTCCAGGGGAAGAACATACTTTGGTTTATGGTGCTCAGGAATATCCTTCCCTAGGGCCTCCCAGGGTCTAAATTAGCTAGGGACTCTGTCCCAACAGTCAAGTGTGAATTAAGATTGAGAACATCAGATAAAGAAGTTGTGTTCTTACCATAACGTTCCATCTGTGTTGTCTATCTTCATTCATTCTTGACATCCCACCCCTCCTACCCCTTTCCAAAAGACTCCTGGTGGTTTGGAACTAGTCCTGTGGTTCTAGTTGGGTTGTTGCTCAGACAAAGCTTCCATGATTTTCTACTTTATGGGCAAAACTCGATCTGAGGTGAAGGGAAGAGAGGCAGTATGGGTAGCCCTGGCTTGAGAGGTTTTGGCTGGCACGAGCTTGATATAACGGCCGAGTTGGTTTTGAGGTTCGGAACTAAACCCAGTAGTCAAGAATGAATGAAGATCGACAACACAGAGGTAACTTTATGGTAAGAATATCATTTTATTTAAGCAGTAGTCTCCTTTTAAGAAACCCAGTATTTTCAGTATCAGAAGTTTCCTGTCAGGGCCCACTGTTGTGTTTTTTTTTTTTTTTTTTCTTTTGTTTTAGCTCTAAGCTATTTTTTTGGGGATAAGTTTTAAGAAAATGTACTGCTTATGTAAGCTCTGCCTAATTTATTGAAAAGTTTAGTGTCGAGAAATGTTTTATACTGGCAAGGTCTTTTAAAGGGGTACATTAGTGCTTGTGTACACTGTCACACACTGCTTGCCATTTCTTCCTGACAGTTTTGAATAAGGGTTTTTCTGACAGTAATTTAGTGTGATGCTTTCTGCATTACTGTGTTTGGGGCTGCTTGTGAACACAGTTGAACAACTTGCCTTCTGACCAACTCTGTGTACTGCATTTGAGACATCCTGCTCAGTCACAGCATGGATACTTCCCCTGCAACATTTGTTCCATTATCTCCTGTAGCTACCCCAAGAGCCTTGCTGACCTTAGGCTCAGTCAGTGCCTCATCCGAGGTGGGTGACTCTGCAGTGACCATTAGTTGATCCTCAGACCACTGACTGTTCCAGATTTCTCTGGTGTAGTTCTTTAGTTGGCATCAACCAAGGTGTCAGCCAAATCCTCCTCCGCTCTTCTTCCATCCGCAGAAGAGACACTAGAGCCATTTTGTCTAGGTCAGGGAGACATTCCAGGAGATCTTCCTCTGTGTAGCTGGGGAAAGAGACCTCAAGATGGTGCAGAAGTGTCATCTTATCGCCTGTCTTTTTTTTTTTTTTAAGTTGTAAAGAAGAAAAAACAAAAGGTTAAATATTGTCCATTTTGAAGACATGATGCCTGTTAGAAAATATGATTTTCTTGCCTTAGCTAGGAAATAGTTACAGATTGATAATCCTGGTGCTCAAAAATCATTGCTTGAAAATTCTCAACAGTAACATTACTGAGGAAGACAAGTCGGAGGATTCTGACATAGGGATATAGGGCTCCTCCTTCAGTAGATTTCCAAGCCACATCTCTGATTCGGAGGAAACTTTCTCCTTACAATCTTCCCCCGAACTGAGTACATGCATTATGATACTTTGCAAAAAGGAGTGATGAGACATTCCACTCATACTTCCTATAGTGCCATTCTTGGGGAATGTATTTAATGCTGCCTGTAACGATCCTGATTTGCAACCTTCAGTTCCCAAAAAAAGGCAGATAGGCTTTCAAAGTTTGACTGACAACCATGTTTGTTATCCTACCTTAGGTCTGACCTTGCAGCCATATCCGCTAGGAGCGGATTCTTGGTGTCTTCAGATCCTTCTTCTGTGGACAAAGCTTGAAAGGTATTGGATAAGATATTTTTTTCTACTGTAGCATATAGAATTCTTAACTATGAGAATTTTATGGGGAAGTTGCATTATTTTTTTTTTTTTGTGCCAAAGTAGTATTATCTACTACACTTCACCCTGCAGGTATTGCCTGTCTCAGTTCCATAGTTTCTAACATTTCAAGTAACAAAACATGCCTCAAGCAGTGTGTTTGTTTATGCATATACTGCATATTGGGATACTGTTGCAGTGTTAGATATTGCTGGGTTTTCAATCAAAATTTTTCTGAGATGGTCTGAAATTTTAATTTCAGCTTTAGATAAGAGGTTTTATTTCGTCCATTTGCTAGTCTGGTCCTCAAACAATTTGACGAGGAAGGGAGATAATACAGTTAACAAGATTTTTCGGGTCCCTCCTCAAAATCTTTCCATCTAAGAAAGAAACCATCCCTGTCTTCTCAACCCAAACAGGGAACTAAGAGATGTCAGGAGAGGAGCAAGGGAAAAAGGTAGCCTACTGCTACTACAGAATGAGTATATCTGCCTTTTCCCCCCTCCATCTCTCTTGCTCTATCTCTCAAAATCTATCCCAGAAACTGGCTGTGTACATTTTTAGCAATGGACTGATGTTCATCGTGCATACAGCTGCAGTAATCACAGATGGGTTTTCTGCCATCAGGCGGTCCCTCGGTCGGCCGAATCCCAAAGTCTTGGTCCGGCGTCGGTTGTTGTCGCTTTCTCTCCTGGCGTCAGCAGGCGAGTATATAAGACACAGCCCGGCCATGTTCTTCAGTCTTTTGCCGCGGTGCCCGGCAGAAGCAGTTCGCAAGTGCCGGTCGGCCAGCTCCTGAATTACGGAAATATTGGAAACCGAAGTCTTCATTAAAGCTAAGTACCCCGTTGAGAAACTTTTCTTGCCTCAGACCGATGTCAGAAAAAAGTTAATAATTGTATTTCTTGTGGGAAGCAAATACGCGCATAAGGATTTCCATTCCTCTGCATACCTTGTTTAGGCCCAGACCACGGCGTCTCGGGCTGTAAGCGCCGGCACTTTCAATAAGCGCACTATTAAAGCGTCGGGTGGAGTTCGCCCAACACTATTTTGGTAAAGCCTTTGATTATAAAATGTCGTCGGATACTCCGACTACTGTTTTGTCCAAAAGCGAAGGACAAGGACCGACCGCGAGGCCCGCGGTCCCTGCCGACACCACGCCAAAACAGGCTACACGTGGTCCGGTTCTCAGCGAGACGCCTTTGCAGTCCCTGACTACCGACACTCCTTTGGCGGTGTCCTCTGTACCAGAGACGGCTGGTACCTCGGCCCTTTCCCAGACTACAACCACTGAAGCCTTTGCTAATGTTGAGCCTACTAATGTGGACAGATCCACTTCCACCCATGGTGTCTTTAGACCCTCATCTTCTTTTTCTTTTAAGGCCTTTACTAAATCCAAAGCAGCCAGGCATCCTAAGAGTCCTGTTGCACAGGGCCCATCTCCAGGCCCCATGCCTAAAAAACAGATGCTTAAAATGGCTGAGGATTTAATTACTCTTATCAGGGGTTCGCAACCTCCTCCAGACAAGAGACCCAGAGTGGAGGAAGATTCTCCCTCTTCTGATCAGGGATCCATTTTATCCAAACATTCTGATGGAGAGGAACACTCCTACTCCCCTTTTGAGGATTCAGATGCAGAGCAGTCCATTCCTTCTGTGTCCCCTCCTGAGGATTTTTCCTTTGGGGAAACCTTGCACACTTTGAGGGAACACTTCCATTGGGAAGGCCAAGACTTTTCAGATTCCAAGAAAAGACTTAGGGAATTTCTTTTGTTACCTCAACACAGACCTCTGGCGATACCTCCTGTTTTGGACATACTTGATGATGTTTATTCGGAGGCTTGCCTTAACCTGGATTCTCTGCCTCCTGCACCAGTCAAACCTGATAGGTACTACAGAGTACCTAACTCTCACCAATTTCTTTTTAAAAGCCATAATGCTGACCCTGAAACCATTTCTCAAGGCCCCAAGGGATTGAAGGCATCCACTGCCAAGAATCCACTTCCTGCAGAAAGAGAGTCAAGATGTTTAGAAAGGTGGGGAAAAAAGGTATATACCTCGGCCACCCTAGCCATGAGGGCCTTAAATTGGCAGTTTCATATGCTTAAATATCAACAGTTCCTGTTATCACAATTAAGGAATAAAATGTCTCAACCTGAACAACCAGATTTGAAGGAGTTATAGGATATGATGCATAGTGCAGAGCAAGTGGGTAAACACACTCACAATGTGGTTATGATGCCCTAGAGGCCTCAAGTAGAGCGGCTGCTACAGGATCAGTCATTCGCAGACATGCCTGGCTTAGGGAACAAAACTTGCCTGATCATGTGAAAGCTAACCTTCTAGATGCTCCTTTACAAAAGGATGTGCTGTTTGGTACTAATGCTGAGGAGATATTACGGAAAATGGAAGAAAAAGCCAAATCTATGCAAACTGTCAAAGCTTTTTTACAGGTCCAACCACCACGTTTTAGCAGAAATTGGCCTTCAAAAAACTGGTCCTTTCCAGCCACTGACGAGCCCCAAAGAGGTATACAGACGCACAAGGGGCAGAGGACAATCACAAGGATCATATAGAGGCCGACAATGGCAAACTCCAGCACCAAGAGGTGGCGAAGACAGTGCACAACAATACAGGAAACAAACCCAATGACTCCCTCATTTCCATGCCAAGCATGTCTCAGCTGGCAGCACCTTTGGGAGGAAAGCTAGCATTTTTGCAAAAAATTGGCATATTGTCACAACAGACAAATGGATCCCGGACATTATAAACAGAGGCTACAAATTTCAATTCCACACTCTTCCAAACATGAGAGGCATGCCAAACCTGCCACACAATCAAAGGGCAGAGGCACAATTACAAATTTCAAAGCTCATAAGAATGAGAGCTATTCAAGAGGTACCTATTCACGAACAAGGTCAAGGTTTTTATTCAAGACTTTTTTTGGTACCAAGGAAAGGAAAAGACTGGAGACCCATTTTGGACTTATCCATCCTAAACACATTTTACTTTCATTACCAAAATTCAAGATGCTCACATTACAGCAGCTTCTTCCCATGCTGGGCAAGGAGTTTTGGCTGGTAACATTGGACCTCAAGGAGGCATACCTGCATGTCCCAATCGGACAAAGCTGCAGAAGATATTTCAGTTTTCTTGCAAGTTCAATCCACTATCAATTCTCTGCATTGCCCTTTGTGAATACTCTGGGCGCAGTAGATAAGCCAAAGTGCCTGGCATCAGTGATTGCCTATTGCAGACTTCAAGGGATACAAATTTACCCTTATTTGGACGACTGCCTGATCCAAGCGGACAGCAAGCACATACTTCTGGAACATCTGGCATATGTAACACGGTTACTGCATTCTCTGGGATACACCATCAACAAAGAAATCAGGCTAACTCCATCTCAGAAAATAACTTTCCTGGGTGCTAACTTGGACACAAACACCCAGATGGCCTATCTTACGCCAGAAAAACAGGGGCAACTAACTCAGTACTTCAAAATACTAGCAAAATGTACCAGGCTTACTGCAAGGAAAATCCTGCAGGCTCTGGGCTTCATGGCATCTTGCATTCTTTTAATCCCATGTGCAAAGCTGCATATGAGGAAACTTCAGTGGTACCTAAAAAACCTATGGTCTCAACACAGCCACAGTTTGGAAACAATAATACCAATAATTCCATGTTTGCAAAAGGAATTTCTATGGTGGGCCCAAGCATGTCCAGCAAACACAGGCCTTCCATTCTGCAAGCCTCAAGCAAAGCAAGTCATCACAACAGACGCCTCAGATTGCACCTGGGGGGCGCACATGACGGACAGGTGCATTCAGGGCAAATGGTCCCAAAAGGGAAAAGCACCTTCACATCAATCAAAAAGAAATGCTAGCAGTAATAAATGCAATTACAGCTTTCAAGGACTTCCTACATCCAGGACAATTACTGATAAGAACAGACAACACCACAGTAATGTGGTACATAAACAAAGGAGGAGGAACGCATTCATACCCCTTGTGCAGACTAGCCATGACTCTTTGGAACTTGGCTCTGGAATGGCAAATCGAACTTCAAGCACAGTACTTGCCAGGATTGGAAAACACGCTGGCAGACAATCTAAGCAGAAATATGACAGATCCACACGAATGGAAGTTACATCCTCAGGTGTTTACAGAGATAATCCAAGCGTGGGGGAGGCCAGACATAGATCTTTTTGCCTCCCACAGGAATCATCAATTGGAAAAGTTTTGTTTGAGGACTTTTCATCCAAAGGCCTGGAGAGTGGACGCCCTTTCATTCAGTTGGACAACATGGACAGTTTACGCATTCCCACCTCTGCCTCTTCTGCCCAAGGTGCTTTTGAAAGCAAGAGCAGACAGACCAAAGATGATACTGATTGCTCCAGATTGGCCAAGGCAACACTGGTACCCACTCCTGAGGAGCCTAACACATACTCCTCCCTGGTCTCTGCCTCTAATGCCTCTTCTGCTGACTCAGCACAGCTACAAAACTCTTCACAGTCAGCTGAAAACACTCAATCTCGCTGCATGGAAAATTCCTTAACACCACAACAAACCCTACTCTCCAAGGAGGTGCAGGATGTCATTTTGGAGGCCAGAAGGCCATCTACTAGAAAAGCTTACTCGGCAAAATGGAAGCTGTTTTGCTCTTGGAATGAGAAAAAAAGGCCAGGACCCTAGAAAACTGAACTTGCCTCAGGTATTACAGTACTTAACAGAGCTGCTGAACAGTGGGCTATCATTTTCTTCCATAAAAATCCATGCCTCAGCCATTTCTGCAGAATTCAACACGGATCCTCCTTTATTTTCTCACCCACTCTTACGACAGTTCCTCAGAGGGGCTAAGAATATAAGACCACCAAGGAAACAACCAATACCAGCCTGGGATCTTAATTACATACTAGAAAAATTAACATTGCCCCCTTTTGAACCAGCTGCCTTAACAGATTTGCAATATTTGTCCTGGAAAACAGGCTTCCTTCTGGCTATCACTTCAGCTCGTTGGGTCTCGAACTACAGGCCCTCATGGCAGTGCAGCCCTTTCTCATTTTCCATCAGGACAGGGTTTCCCACATTACCAACCGTCATTTATGCCTAAAGTGGTATCGGGGTAGCTTTAAATCAAGCCATACACCTACCTACCTTTTACCCCAATCCTCAAAACAAAGGGGAAAGGCTGCTCCTTAGACATCCATGAACAGCTTCGTTATTATTTGGACAGAACAAAGTCCTTCAGGAAATCAGAACAACTCTTTGTGTCCTATGCTGTAGGGGCTCAAGGGAAGCCAGTTACCAAGCAGACTTTTCAAAGTGGATGAGCCACTGCATACGGTTTTGTTATTCCTATCATGGGAAATCTGTTCCTACAGGTATGAGATCACACTCCACCAGGGCCACAGCTACCTCTACAGCCTTCCTCAGGAGTTCCTACCAAAGATATTTTGGAAGCAGCCACTTGGAGTTCTGTACATACCTTCACAAAACACTACCACCTGCCTTTATATTCCAGAACTAGAGCAGGCTTTGCCACTGCTGTGTTGCAGGAGCATTCTGGCTCAGCCCAGTTCCTCCTAGTACCTACCACCCTGTGCGTAGCTTTGGGACTCTACCATCTGTGATTACTGCAGCTGTATGCACGATGAACATGTTGCAGTTTTGTACCTACCATAAATGTAGATGTTCGAGTGCTAATACAGCTGCAGTACAAACTCCCTCCCTCCTTCCCCACTTGGTAAAGGCATGGGGCGAACACCTCTTCATACTACCTGACTGGGTTATCCTTCTATGGTTTATTTGCTTGCAACTACTGATTTTGGATTATATTGCATTGCTTGTATATACATGGAAACATTATTTATATTGCCTTCCTTCTGGGGCACCTGACATCTGGGGCAAGAAAAGACTGAAGAACATGGCGTCGGCTGTGTCTTATACTCCCGGCCTGGCTGGCGTCAGGAGAGAAAGCGAGAACAACCGGCCTTGGACCAAGACTTTGGAATTCGGCCCGACCGAGGGACCCATGTGCCCAGAAAACCCATCTGTGATTACTGCAGCTGTATTAGCACTCTAACATCTACATTTATGGTAGGTACAAAACTGTACTTTTCAGCAGCTGCACAGATGTCAGCATCCTCCAGGGTGAGGAGAGCTTCTAGAGAGTGCAGTTTCTTGTTGAGGCACCTAGCATTGAGCAGTAACACCTTCAGCTTGTCCTGAGTAACTTCTATTATGTTGGAAGGTTTGTCTGTTTGGCATTGGCTAAAAAAAGGTACCATGTCCTATATCTGAAAGCCTAGAGGCGATGGGTGAAGACCATCCCTGACAAAGCAGCTGGGCCTTTCCACCATGTCCTATCAGGCTGACAAGTATTGGACCCCTTTGGAATGACACCAGTTGCTAAGCCAGTTGTTAGTGAGTCATTTTCTGCAGGTATTGTGGCATCATCCTTTGAGACAGTAGAATTCTGCTGAATGCTAGCTCATACCTGCCTGTGATACACATTCTGAGAGCTTAATTGTGTCTATTCATATAGTCCAAGGAAGTACGTCTCTGGTCATTCATGCCCACGTGTAATTACAGGTAAGTGACCTGAGCGCTTGCATAATCTGGTAGAGCCTGGCTTCTATTTTTCAGACTTCTTGTCCAGCCTGGTAAGAGAGGCATCAGTAAGTCTCATATGACCAGAATATTGGGTTGTGGAGTATTTTGTGTTATGGTCTTGGTAGTTGAGATGCAATGAGATGTGGCTTCATGTTGTGATGGGAATTGTCTTATTTGTGAATGCAGAATTTCTGAGGACTGTACCTGAGAGGCCTTTGAGGTTTGTGAAAGTTGCATGTGAGCAGCTCTGTTTATGTGGGTCTTTGTTTGTGGTTCTTTGAAGGTGCGGTGAGTGTGTGTGAGTCGCTGACGACCTGTTGGTTGCTTTTTGCATCTGTATGTGAGAGTCTAGCCTCTAGTGTCGATGTGTAACTAAATCTTTCACGTACTGTATTTGTCTGTTCGATAATTAAGTGGTTAGCGGTGTGTGTAAGGAAACTGGTAGATTTCTTCAAGGATATCCATGGTTCCCCAAGCCAGATGCAGAGGTGGCAGTCATAGCTTATTGCAGACTGAACGACATTTACATGGTTGCAGCGAATAAATAAATTATGTAAATAAGCCCCCCCCCCGATATCCAGATATATCAATGGTCATTGCTATGGATTTCTTTTCAGACTAATCTGGGGGTTCCAGGTAAATGTTATGAAATCCTCCTCCTTGACCTTATCACACAGGATTGTCTTTCTGGGCTGCCTCATAAAATACCTTTCAAAAAAATGCTTTTTTGACACAGGAGGTGAATTTTATCTGGAAGCCTTACTGAGGTCCTGAAGTCCGTCTCAGACCTCAGGCAAGGGAATACATCGGTATCATGGGGTTCATGAGTTCTGTGATTGTTACCTTTGTTCTCTTTAGGTAGTACATAGCTTAATATTTATCTTTGAACCTGTAAGTCTGCAGACCATTACTAGCCTAGCCAATAGTTAGAGGTGAGAATCAAACCTGTACCTTGTATTTGTGAGGTAAAGACTTTAACCATTATGCCAATCCCCTCCCACTTACTTATGAAAGTTTCAGCAGTTTCTTTATTAAAAAAACAAAAACATGAACCCAACAATTGTTGGAATTGGAATTTTAAGTACAATGTTGGACTTTGTCAAAAAGGAACTTGCACTGCTGGAGACTACAAATAAAAATAAATCTAGTTCTCTCCTTTTCTTCTCTGTCTCCAAACCGCACTGTAACTGCAGACACCTCGGATTTCAATTTGGAGGCAGTTTCTAAAGGTGCAGAATGTCAGATGTGATCCATACCTTTAAAATCTCTTCATCTCTGGTCCTGTGGACATATTCAGGTAGTTCCAGACAACAACACAGTAATATGGTGCATAAACAGGTAAGGGGGCACCAAGTTTTGTAGTAGCATCTTGCATTCCACCAGAGTGAAACATAGTGGCAGAGGAACTGAGCAAGATCTGAACAAATTATCATGCATGGAAATTGAATGAGGAAATTTTCCAGTTATGGGCAACAAAAGGCTAGCACCAGAGGATCATACACAGGAAAAACCAGGTCGCCAAAATCACCTAAAAACTTCCAGCATAAAATTTCATCACTTCAAGTAGATGTTACTTTTCTCCTTTCAGTATAGACAGCTGAAAACAAATTCCTTTTCTTTTCCATGGTGAAGAAAGTTCTTATGCCTTTCTACCCTTTCCAGTGATATCTAGAGTAATTCTGAAGATTAAAAGTGACTCCACAAAGATAATTGTGGAGACCTCTTTTGGCCCATTGGAGCAACATAGGTTCTCCTTTCTTATGAAACTGGCTGAGGGCATTTACCGCAAGCTTCCTCACAAACTGAACCTACTTGCACAAGACTAGGAGTTTAATACATGTCAGTTTCAAATGTCATCAGGTAACTGTCACTCATCCAATACGCAGATGACTCAATCATCATCTGCTCAGCCCAGTCCCTACCCAAACTGCAAAAAGTCACACAGGAAGCCTTTTCCTCTATTGAAACATGGTTATCTGATGCCCAATTAATACTCAACCCAAACAAAACTAAACTACTCATCTTCCAACCCACCAAACATACTCAAAACAACTCTCACTTTAACATCACAGCAAAAGACAACACCACTATATACCCAACTGAACACACCAAATTGCTAGGAGTGGAAATAGACAATAAACTAAAATTTGACATTCACATATCCATGACCATAAAAAAGTCCACAAAAACTAGGAGCATTATACAGAAATAAACAATTTCTCACCAAAGCAGCAAAAAAGAAGATTTCAATAGCAAATTCCCACCTTATCTCCACCCTACTTTATGCCTCTCCAGTATGCTACCAACCTAAGGCAATATGATCTAAAAAAGCTAGAGACCTGCTGCAACAAAATCGCCATATTATAGCCACAGGGGCATCGTACCGTAGTCACCACTGTCTCTCACTTACTGAACTGGGCTGGCGTGAACTCCCTCACCTCCTTCAGTGGTATCAACTCTCACTCGCCCACAAACTAGTAAGCTTCACCATCCACTAAAATGTCCCATCCGCCAGAATCTACTCCAACCCTATCGCACCACCAGACCACTAAGATCCAGCAACAAAATCACTTGCAGATCACTAAAGCCAATAACTTTGCTGGTGAAGCACTATTCTCTCTTAGCCTTAGCCAAATTATGGAACTGCTCCCACCCACAATTACCTCCATACCATCATGCACCAACCAAAACTTTATTAAAAGCACACCTAAAACATGCCTAGCATGCCCTTGCAGCTCCACTCTAAAATAATCCACCCCATCCAACTACTACCTTTCTCTCACCTCCACTAACTACCTTGATGATAGCAAGCTCAGATGCTCATAAGCCTAGTACTTATTATACAGCAGGAACTTCTCATTGTTACATTTGTTAATGCCTGTTATGTACTTCACAGATAAAGATTCTAGTTGTCTAATGATGTACTATGTTCTTCATCTGTAAATATGTTGTAAGTAATTTCTATGTTAAATTGTTAATCGCTATGTAATCCAGTGTAACTACTGTCTGTTTATTTTAATGTGGAGCTTTTCTCCCCGGGCCTCCGCTGAAAATGGACCCATGTCCAGTCGGACACTCCCAGTCAACACATTTAAATTAAATAAATAAATAAACTGTGTGGATGAGCAAATTCAAGTGGAAACTTGGTTAACTTTTCCTACACAAAGTTTGTCCGTAGAAATTGCATCTTATTTACGAAGCGGTTTGAGGTGTAAAAACACCATAAGAAATTGCTTCGCTAAAAACATAGAAGAAAACGGAGTACCATGGGTAGACGCTCTTAAATAGCCACAAAATCTATCTTAAGGGAGGAATAACAGAGGCCAGTTCTGATTCCTTTTTAGGCGTCTTTTTCCAGAGGATGTGCTGCAGACACTTAAAGAAAACTTCTTGGTAGGAAATCTTATATTGACAAGTGAAAAGGATTTTTTAGTTGGTGCCTAGCAGATAACCAGGGCCCTATCAAGAAGTATGTACCATGTATGGTGCTTAATAATTTGTGTTCTCTGGTATCCTCTGGCCTCTGTTATTATTATGGCTATTTAAGCATGTCTACCAAAGGTACTCCAGTTTCTTTTTTAGTGAAGCAGTTTCTTATGGTGTGTTTACACCTCAGACCGCTTCGTAAATAAGATGCAACTTCTAGGAACCTAAACTTTTGTGCAGGAAAAGTTAACAATTTTACCTTTGCGACTATTG